>NC_057802.1:265265946-265376243 GCF_018294505.1 Triticum aestivum
CAACACACACACACACACATGGTTCCATCAAGATGATGTAGATGACCACAAGATGGTCCTTTCCACCACAAATACACCACATGAGTGGACCTTCAAAGGTAACACTACAGGTAATGGTGATGCTCTTGTCCCACTAGTGGACTATCATGATATTGATTGCTTGCATTATGATGGTCTCCCTATTGTCATGCCTCATGCTAGTTTGACTTTCTCATGTGATGACTTGTTACCCATTTATGATCAGTATGATAATATCATGTGGAGTCTATTAGTTGTTATCCTATGTTGCATAGGATATCTTATGAGAATTCATTAGGTCACATCATGTTTGATAATCCTCTTGCTTTGTCATATGCTATGGATAAGATTGTTGACTTACATCATTGACATCTTATCATAGTAACTATGCCTATCCCATAAAATGCAATTTAATTTGCAAATATGGCATGGATGACAAATTTGTGGTTAATGGCATTTGCATGACTTGTTAAGTGTGAACATACTGCATGCTTTGCATCCTACAAATACTATTTGTCATATGCCATGCCATGACCACTTTGCTTTGAACATGCATTACTTTATATGTCAATCCAATTTCTCCACGTGTTTGCTTCTAGTACTTGTCTTGCTTGCAACATGCTTACACTTACTCATGAAGAAGCCCCCATAGTTTCCTCAAACATGTTAGGAGAATTTGACTGACCTTATGTGTTGCATGATTCCCATCATTGTGTGCACGATATGCTTATCATGAATACGAATACCCGTGTTGATATTGATGCACTATGGTTGCTACACTTTGAATCCCCATTGTGCTATGCATAACAACAATCATTTCATGATGGATGTCGTATTTCTATATCATGCATCAAACTTATTTGAGCATTGCATATCTTGTGCTAACACCCAACGTACACATACACACCATGATAGATGATGTGTACATACATCACACGCACACATTGTTTCTTTTTCAATGTTGTGTAGGCACCCACGCTTATTCGTCAACCTCGCAAGCACACGAGTTAACGAAACGAGCTCTTGAGAGCAACCAAGATGTGCTCTACCACGGAGTATTTATCCTCCATTCCTTTTTGCAACGCGACTTCGGGACCTTATTCTACATGGCACTCGCATGGTTATGGGGTATTGTTCATTTCACACTTTGTGCCTACCTTACCATGTTCATTTTGCATGTCATGATCATTCCTATATCATACGGGCATGCACTTGTGACCCATGCTTTGCATTATACATGACCCATCCTTATATTTCTTCTATGTATGTTTGCAAGCTTGGTGGAGATATTTATTATTGCCATGTTCCATGTTTGTTACTACCTCCGTCCGGGTTTATTGGGCCCGAAAGCCACAAAGCCCCGTTCGTAATTACTAGGCCGCTTATGTTAGTCTCGCTCGTTCGCATTGTTCCATGCCTTGGGCAGTTAATTCCAACTGAGACATGCAGCGGCCGTTCCTACTTTCGAGCCAAATCAAGCAGCCACGGTCAAAAGGCAGTCAATGCATGGGTAACCTTTTGCCATGCAACGGTGAGGTACGCGCTGCTGCTAATGGTGGGAGGTTACCAAGCGGGGAATTAATGGGAAGCGAAGCGCTCTGGTTGGTTGGACCAAGAGTGAGTTTTGAGGAATCTCGGGTACGACGCGTCTTGGTATTGATGATTTGGCTTCAGGGTCTTTTAAACCCGGACGGAGGTAGTACATGCCTATGATGATACTTGTGTTGGGCGAGCCATAATTATGCATTGTTCGTTCCAAAGGACTTCTCCCCGAAACATTGATAGTTTCCCATGATGATTGGTGTGTTGATGGTTGTCCATCGCAAAGTCAAAATGGCCAGATCAAGAGTGATAGGTAATGGCAATGATGCGGACAGCCTCAACCGGTTGGTTCCTTCGTAGTGTATGTCAACTCTACATTGGTGGCCATGTGGGCCAAGGTTGCCCTGTCTTTGGCCATGTTGCAATCTCGGTTTTCAGACAGTTTTCCTCAAATTAACTGTGTAGTCCTCGAAAGTTCTGTTCTCCCGAGCTCAAATGCACCCTGATCAACAGTAAAATCCAAAAAATAGTAAAAAAAACAAAAAATCTGAAAAAAAAATTGTGGTAAACTTTGACAAATGTTCTGCATGCTTACCAAATTTCAGCATGAAATGAAATTCGTGAAGTCGACAACAACAAAGCCTTTAGTCCCAAACAAGTTGGGGTAGGCTAGAGGTGAAACCCATAAGATCTCGCGACCAACTCATGGTTCTGACACATGGATAGCAAGCTTCCACGCACCCCTGTCCATGGCTAGTTCTTTGGTGATATTCCAATCCTTCATATCTCTCTTTACGGACTCCTCCCATGTCAAGTTGGGTCTACCCCGACCTCTCTTGAATTATCAGCACGCGTTAGCCGTCCGCTATGCACTGGAGCTTCTGTGCGCCGAATATGCCCAAACCATCTCAAACGATGTTGGACAAGCTTCTCTTCAATCGGTGCTACCCCAACTCTATCTCTGATATCATCATTCCGAACTCGGTCCTTCCTCGTGTGGCCACACATCCATCTTAACATGCGCATCTCCGCCACACCTAACTGTTGAACATGTCGCCTTTTAGTCGGCCAACACTCGGCACCATACAACATTGCGGGTCGAACCACCGTCCTATAGAACTTGCCTTTTAGCTTTTGTGGCACTCTCTTGTCACCACTCTCTTGTCACAGAGAATACCAGAAGCTTGGCGCCACTTCATCCATCCGGCTTTGATTCGATGGTTCACATCTTCAATACCCCCATCCTTCTGCAACATTGACCCCAAATATCGAAAGGTGTCCTGAGGCACCACTTGAGATCAAGGCTAACCTCCTCCTCATGCCTAGTAGTACTGAAACCGCACCTCATGTACTCGGTTTTAGTTCTACTAAGCCTAAACCTTTCGATTCCAATGTTTGTCTTTAACTTCCTATTGACCTCCGTCCGACTATTGTCGACTAGCACCACATCATCCGCAAAGAGCATACATCATGGGATATCTCCTTGTATATCCCTTGTGACATCATCCATCACCGAAGCAAAAAAGATAAGGGCTCAAAGCTGACCCCTGGTGCAGTCCTATTTTAATCGGGAAGTCATCAGTGTCGCCGTCACTTGTTCGAACACTTGTTACAACATTATCTATATAAAACAAAATCAGCACTCCAAAATGTTCTCAAATCTAGCATTTATTGGGACATCAATTTTGTTTTTCTTTTGCCACGACTTCCATCAATGTCATTTCGTGCTGAAATTTTGCAAGCATACAAAACATTTGTCGAAGTTTACCAAAAAAAACTCATAATTTTTTGAAATTTTTACTATTTTTTTCAATTTTACTGTTAATCAGGGAGCATTTGAGCTCAGGAGCAGATACTCCACGTTCGATAGTTCTCTTCTACTTAGTTAGCAAATTGAGGCCTTAACTACAATTAGAAAGTGTTTGTGCCCATCTACATGCATGGGGGTTCTAATAGCTATGCCTTGTCGAGATATTGTACTGAGATAAATAATATTGTCAACTTAATGCTTACACTAAAATACTTACATCTATGACTAAGTTGCATGTAATTCAACTCATCTTTACTTCTATATGCATGTGCCTAACTAAAAGGATCTCCACATATATGGCATGCTCGATAAGAACATTTATAAGTATGAAATTCACATGGCATGATGGATTGTAACTTTTTAACTATGAAAATTCAAACACCCTACGCACTAGACAGGCTTCTATCCAATCCAGCCCACAGAACAAACAACAAACTTTGCAAAACACGTGTCGATTCTAACATACGGCAGGTTGTACAAGACAAACACGTTGCGCCATACACATTTGTTGTCCCACAATTCATTAAAAAAACAAAAATTGTAAACCAAATGGTATACTTATATGCATGTTGGATATTTCTAATTGCAAATGTATGTGCACACGAGAATAAAATTGGCAGTTATCCATCTCAAAATATTTAGAATGTAAGTCGATGCTAAATTGCAAACCTTATAGAGGTGGACTATCTTCTGCCTGTATTCTTTGTGCCTATGAACCTACACCAGAAATAATACATCATATGAGTAAGCTCACTTAAGTAACAGGACACAACAAGAAGCAAGGTTAAAATGCTGGAAGCAAGCCAAAGCTAAATTCAACTACAATGGGAGCGTTTAGATCCTTGGCAAGAGTACTTATAGCCTTGCCGGGCAAGGTTAAGTGTTTGGGACTTTAAATATCTTAGCTTTTGTGGGCCAGCTGACTTAGGTGGGCTAGGAAAACCTTGCTTGCTCAGGAGAGCCAAATCGGCTCGCTTCCAACGGCGAACTTCTCGCGGAAAAGTCTATGACCCATTCCTGACAATAGTTTTCACGATAAGGCTGGTAAAGGAAAAGAACCAAATGACTTGACCAAGCAAGGTTATCAAAGTGAAAGCTGCTAGATGAGCTAGCCGAGCTATTGCCCAACTAAGCAATGGAACCAAACACTCCCTACACTGTTTTGCTTTGACATTTTCATAATCCAGTTGTGAATATACACTGATGAAGGTTTAAACATGCAACAAAGGAATCAACACCAATTACAAAGAACAAAGCTCACTTCCAGTGTAACAATCAGACTTTGTAATGAAAACTGAGCTCGAGTATGAAGGATGCAATATTGTTGTTCTAATCTAGTATCTCTAAGCAACAACTCCGTCTAAATTGCCTAAATATGTACTAACAAATCCTACTGCTGCTAAGTAATAAATATAGCCCCACATTTCTACAGCTTAGTTGATTAAATATTGGACCTGGCAAACAAAACTGTCGTTGTATGGCTAGCTGTGTTGCCACTTGCCAGTCCATACCGATATTGCAGGTACAAGTAATATCACAAGTTAAAAGGACATTATTTTTACCTGCAACTTCTACTCCTACTACCCAAGTGTTCAGAATGACGTTTCATTAAAGGGCAGCCCGATGCACGTAGCTCCCGCTTGCGCAGGGTCCGGGGAAGGGTCCGACTACTTTGGGTCTATAGTACGCAGCCTTTCCCTTCATTGCTGCAAGAGGTTGTTTCCAGGACTTGAACCCGTGACCTCATGGTCACAAGGTAACAGCTTTACCGCTGCACCAAGGCTCCCCTTCTCGGAATTACGTTTCATTCCCAAAAAAAAAAAAATCCCAAGTACCCAACCTAATCAAATCGTTAAATCTAAGAAAACCTAGATTTAGAAAAAAAACTGATGTTACAACTTACAAGTGAAGGAAAATAGTAGTATGTCCGTGATAACTAAAATTAAAAATTGTAGTAAAAACTTGAATTACTTCTCTTTTGTACTTGTGCTTATTGCTATGCTAGATAAGTATATATCACGCGCATCATAATATACGTTGTTTAGGAATAATATATACTCCCTCTGCCCCAAAATTAGTGTCTCAAGTTTAGTACAACTTTTACAACTTTGTACTGATGAAGTTACCTTCACTTATTTTGAAACGGAGGGAGTATATATATATATATATAAGGAAAATACATACTACTACCAGGTGTAGTTACCTTCACTTCCGCCACCATCCGATTGCACCAAGATCGGAGCTTACCTTAACGGGCCATGGGTGGAGAAAAGGTCGATTTATTTGCACCCTCTTTGGTGGTTTGTTGAGCTTCCGATTTTCTTGGCTCAACCAACCGGTTAGGTTGTCTCTTATCTTATACGTAGTATTTAAAGAAGATTCGATCTAGATGACGCATGCAATCCAAACAACTCCTCCCTTCCAACCAGATCAAAACGACATCAACAGAAAAAAGGTATGCACCATGGTCTTCCATTTAGAGGCATCTATATGACATGTAGATTGATTTTCTATATCGCTCTTGTTGAATCAGGCTGTACCTGTGCAGTGGCGAAGCTACAGTCACTTTTCTGGGAGGGCCAATACGGGCCAGGTTAAGAAATACCATTGAAAATTTGCTTTCTGGGCCCAGATGACAATACATATACTCCCATTGTGTTTGGAGAATTGAAGTATGGAGTATATACCAAGATATGTTCTGGAGAATATGGAGTATGTAGACATGATTGGGTAATTGAGTAAAAGTATGGAGGATATTAGGATTCTGCAGAGAGCTTAGATAATATAGTACAACCTTAGTATTCGGAAGTGTGGAGTATATATACTGTAACTTTTAGAGAGTATAAGCTTGTCACGCTAGCATGCCCTATATATGATACCCGGCAGGTTGTTTAGATTTTTTTTCTGAAAGAATAAATAAGATATCCGGTCAGTTGCATGTGTGCTAACTCTATTGGATTTTCCACCTATCCTCTAACCCGTTTGGGTGGAAGAATATGGGTCACATGGCAAGCAAATAGGTAGGGGGTAACTACACCCGGTTGTAGCTAAAATGTCCTGGACAAAACAATGTAGCTAATTATGTGTGTGGGACAAAACAATGTTAGCATGTCAAACTAACCCCAATAAATCCTAATGATGTTGCTTTTAAAAAGAGCTTACCGGTATATAATCTTAAATCTACCAAAGCTTGTTCATATCATGAACATAATTTCTCATAAGGTTTGATCAATCAGTTATAAAACCACATCACCACACAGCTAGATTACTCAGCTTAAAAAGCTTGAATGTGGTAGATGCATTCAGGAGAAAAATATTATGTCTTCACATGCATGTAGTTGACTCATTGAAGAGAATCAATCGACTGGGTAAAAACTGAACAGTAGTCATACTAGATCCACGTATGAATGTGACTTATTTATGACAGATGGAACAATAAATAAAGTATAAAGCACTCGATTACACAACTCAAAAAAAATTACCACAAGTTATTCATGGATGCATGTAAATTATATGTGCACAAGAATTAATGGCTTATGAGAATGGCGTTTGCAATAACTCTCATTAAACAAATTCAGTTGCCACTGGTAGATGAGAGACTGTTACTCAGATAAGAGACAGCCTTATCACATTCAGTTGCCACTGGTAGATGACAGACTATCGCTCCCTTAAAATCAAGCAAAACCAATAGCTAAACAAACATTTTGCAAAATTTAATTTAACACGCAAAAGGAAACAAAGGATTGTCTGGACCACATATAACCTTTCTACAAAACAAGTCATGTAATTTTCTAGCCACTAGACTGCTTCCATGTTAGTACCCACTCATAGGGCTGCCAAATGGATACAAAATACCTGTAATATTCAACTACCCTTTTGAGAGAATACAAATATGGTTGTTATTTTCCCATCCGATTAACAATTTTTTCCAGATTTATAGTTGTGTTTGAAATTGCATAAAATTATGAATGGAAATATAGTACGATGCAAGATCTGAACATTCCTAATCTAAATTGTCTTTTTAAAACTATTCATGTCCATCTTCAAATTTGATAAAGCAATATACATATCTGGATGGTATCTTTTAGCTCAATGTTATGTCATATTCCTTTAGGTGATAGAAATAAATTGTACTAACAAGGTGAGCTATAAGGAACGTGTTGCGTGTCATCACCTAAGTTATAGGGGTATCTAAATAGTACTCCCTCTGTAAACGTGCATAAAACATTTTAGATCACTACTTTGGTGATCTAAAACATCTTATATTTATTCACAGAGGAATAGAATACAACCAAATTGAATAGATATGTATTATTGCACTTGCTAGAACATCCTATTCAAATTCATGAGTGCCCCTTGACAAATATGCATCCAATTCATCAGTTGACACTCCTACCAACCGCAAATCTTTTTTCCTCACCAAGTCCCACCTGCCCCATCACCCAAAGATGCCATTGGCGGGACTGCTATCTTCCATCGCATCTGCTTGCTTTCTGCTCTGCAAGTTGCAGCAGTTAGGGCACCTCGAACGCTATCCCCCAAAACGGACACACTATCCGTCTGCAGACCGCGTCCGGATGCTTCCACGGACACGATACGGGAGCCTGCCATCCAACTCTATACCTCAAATGTCTGACACTTAACTTAAAAAAGAATATGCCTAATGTTGATTCTTGAGTGGAGTAATGGTCATTTTCTAATGCATATCAGTAGATTACATGCTAACTAATCACCTTCTTTAGCAATGCTTCCGCCAAATGTCCGGACTCCCGCAAAGCCCCTGGTTTGCTTCCGGTTTGCGGACGGACAAATACGGATCCGCGTTGGATGGCAAAGTGCTTCCGGGCAGCTCAGTCCGGATGTATGCAGGCGTTTCGAGGATCCGTGTTGGAGATACCCTTAGTTCGCCCACCGCCTCCAGCGACCAGTGGTGCCAATATTACCCCGGACTTCCTCTCATGGCCAACTCTCCTCCACAAGGCCCCACTGCCGAATGATACTGTCGACCGCTGCTAAACAGTATGTCCATATGTCCCATATACACATAAATCAGTAGCTAAAGAGGGATCGAGAGCTCGACCTTGTTTCGCTCGCCATGGGGCCAATAGCGCGCGAGTATGTCCCGCATGAAGTGTAGCTTGACATCACGGTCGGCCTCAAGGAGGCTAGGTGGGAGGTGCCGCTCCAGGGCGCTGTACACGGCTGGCGCGTACTCGCCGCGCACGTCGGTGTAGTCCTGCGGCTTGTGCTCCGTGTTCGGATTGAGGCGCAGCCGCCTGTCAGAGTACGCAGCCGCCCCCAACGGCCGGCCGGCCATGCGCGACGGCGGCGGAGCCACGCCATTCCCGTTCGCCATACCTCCCTGCTGGCCCTCGTCCCGTCGCTCCGCGGGCCCCTCTAGAGCCATGGCAAACGCGGCGGGATTACAACATCGCGCGTATTAGGGTTAGGGTTTGGAAGGGGCGAATTGGGGTGAAAATTAGGGTTTTGCTGAGTCCCTCACTCTCACGCACTCCCAAGTCCCACGGGCCGGGGAGAAAGAGCAGCAGTTTGGGTAGAGTCCTCTGCCCGGGGAATGTATCCTGTGCACCCGGATTTGTGGTGCTACCGGTGCACCGGATGCCATAGAATATTTAAAAAAATCTGAAAAAAAGTTTAGCATGTTAACACAATATCAATGTACGATGTCACAAAATTTCGTATAAAAATTTGAAATATTTTTTGAGATACAAAAAGATAAAGTTGACATCAGTATGATACTGGGCCAAATCTAAAGCCCAAGTTATATTATGTACTATTCAGGGTTGAAATTTGTCATTTTTGTTTTTCGAGTTATGTTTCGAATTTTGACTCAAAATTTTGTGAGAACCTACATTAATGTTGTGTGAGTGTGCTAAATTTTTTTCAGAATTTTTTGAAATTTTAAAAACACAATGTGAGTTCGGTGCACCGGTAGTACCACAAGCTCCGGTGCACCAGATATTTTCCCCCTCTGCCCGGCTCCATGCCTGGGAAAAAGTACAGCCTGTCTTGTGCCCAAAAATAGAAACTAATTTTGGCTTTTCACGTGATGAAATGAAACAGGGTTTTTTATTCAAACCTCAATTGTATAATTACTCATCTACTCCCTCCGATTCATAAGTATAAGTCATTTTAGAAATTTCAATATATACTACATAGGGAGTATAATCTATAATCTATAATACCTAAATAGTTTGTCCCGCTATTTTATTTCTATTGACATGC
Organism: Triticum aestivum; assembly: GCF_018294505.1. Taxonomy (NCBI): domain Eukaryota; kingdom Viridiplantae; phylum Streptophyta; class Magnoliopsida; order Poales; family Poaceae; genus Triticum; species Triticum aestivum. The sequence continues at coordinate 265,275,563 of NC_057802.1, forward strand.
AACCTATGCACATCAGCAAGTCAGCCACATCATCTTTCTACAACCGGCTTATAGGTGGGACCAACCAAAATTCAGTAGCGTAGAGAACAACCACCTCAGTGATCGGTTACCAACAGAGGGACCGACCACAACGAGACAAGCATACAGGACGGATGTCTCCCTCCCTCGATTCAACTGAACTCATCAAATTCCCTTTTCCCCTCTATATAGCCAGACTCGACGGTTGGGATCCCATCTCACGCCACTCCGGCAGCCTCCCCGCTGCAGTAGCCTCCTCGTTGACAACCCCCCAAGCATGCCAATCCACCACATACACAAAAAAAGGACAAAGGCCGATGGCGAGGCTTGTAGTTGCTGACGTCATGCTTCAACACGTCGCCACAAATCCAGGCCATGGATCTTCCACTATTGTCCTCTCTCTTCATCTGCTTGGTACCGCTCACGTAAAGAAATTCCGATGATTCGATGGATTTCCTTCTGCCAGAAGTCATGTGTCGTCCTCTATGGTTTCCTTCATCTTCCCTCAAACAAGCCATGACAATGCGACGGAACTACCATTGCATTAGCCGCTACAAAGAATAGCAAAAAAATACCTCACTGTCGGTGGCGATGGTGCTAATGGCGTCAGAGCAGAAGAAGATCGTGTTTCTTGCTCTCAATACTGCGCCATCGACAGCCAAGCCTTCACGGGCCCTCGCCACCAAAGATCCGGACTGTTGTTGATCCAGGCCCCGTGGCAGCCACCATGAGGGGCTCGGATGGGCGAAGCCCCACATCCCGGCGTCAAATCAGGCTCATGACGATCCACAGTTCCACACTTGCCACTGCCAGCATCCTCCTGCAACATTACCTACGCCAGAGGTGGGGACTCACCTTCCCTTCTATCTCCTTGAATATGAACGAGTTTTTTTATTTAGTAGATTGGTTGGAAGATCGGATTTATGTGTTGCAGTAAGGCTACTTTTAGTAGTACGAAACTTTATTCTATCTCAAGCCAGTCTATCTACCATTCAGGTTAGTTGCCTACGAATAACTACAGTCATGTTCGGTACCAATAACTATGCACAAGTACAATCCTAAATCTCGCCCTCTCTCATGTTAATTTAGTATGGTTTTTTCTAAAATTATTTTCTAGAATAAGAGCATATGGCATATTCAAGTTCTTTTTCAGGTGCGTTGTTCCCTCGCAGTTTATTCTGCTATGATTGTTATGGGGTCGATCTAATACTGGAGTGATTCAATTATGTGATTTATATTGTTTGTCCTTCCCCTGCTGCACGCTAAAAATGGATTATGGTGAGCAATGCAAGATAATACCTATTTCAATGCATTAACACCGCAAAAAGCTCTCAAATTAGCATGAAGTCTCTTTGTTTCTTACTCTAATGCACTTCTAATAGATAACCATATTATATTATCTTGAATTATTATGAGTTCCCTTTTATGTCAGCGATGCATTCTAATTACACAAACATGGAGATACTCTTCAATATGCTTTTTTAAAATTTCAATATCATTCCACCAAAGGTTCAAATAAACCTGCATTTATATTATTTCAATGGTTTCATCATGTCGTGCTTCATAAACCCTCCTTCTATATGATGCTACAAATTCCCGCAACAAAACACGGGGTATCATCTAGTATAACTGATGTTGCAGTACATGTCGTCTGAGTGCTTCGCGAGCGAGAGTACCCTCTGCGTCGCCCATTTCCCGGTGGCGTGTCACGGGGCCTCTCGGGGAATCTTAGCGCCACCCGATCCACCCAGACAGCGCGCATTGCTACTCCCGCAGGAGTTGTTGGATTTCCCAAAGAGGAAGGGTGATGTAGATAGCAGCAAAGTTTTTCCTCGGTTAAAAAACAAGATTTATCAAACTATTAGGAGCTTCTAGACTACAAAGATAAGCAGCACCTTCACACAAACAAAATAAAATACTTGCACCCAACACGACAAGAGGGTTGTCATTCCCCTTGTACTCGCCAGTGACAAGGTTAAAAACAAATAGATATATAGTGATAAAGTGATACGATAAATAAACTAAAAGAGCCATTTTAGTAGCAGAAAGTATTTATGAAGAATGGACCTGGGGGCATAGGTTCACTAGGGGTATCTCTCTCGAAAGCAACAAATGGCAGGTGGATAAATTATTGTTGGACAATTAATAGAAAAGTAGTATTTATAACTATGATCATTCATATGGTATAGCGTCAGTTCTTTTGGCAGCTTAAAAAATAAGCCGCCTCCACCCCCAGTCTCTCCTATAAACCATCCTTCTTATTCATTGGGGCTTCTAAACTAGTTATGAGATAACTAATGTAGAAGTCTCAACAAATTTAGGGAGCGGCTTATTTTTAAAACTGGGAAGAGGTAGCTTTTTTTAAGCCGCCCAAAAGAACTGGCCCTATAGACATTCATCCGTGATAAGTAGAGTGTTATCCAACTGCATCTACTACTATTACTCCATCCCGAAACTGCTAACCGGCATGCATCTCAAGGTATTAAGTTTACTAGAAACAAAGCAACACAACAAGTAAGATGACATAATGTAGACAGAAAGAAATCTAGCAAATAAGATTAAACCTTGTCGTTTTATCCTTAGTGGCAACAGTACAAATGAGTGTCTTGTCTCCATTCTGTCACTGGGATATAGAACACCGCAAGATTAAACCCGCTACTATGCACCACTTCCTATGAAGAACTACCCACCCATCTTGGCCAGAGAAGACGAAATAGATAGAAAAGTATACATAGCTACTCAATTATACAACAAAGAAACTCCGAAATATTCAATAATATTCAATGAACCATCTGGTCATAAATCCACAATTCACCGGATCCCGACAAACACACCATAGAAATTACATCAGATTGAGCCCAATTACACAAGGGAGTGGGGAACTGGTATTAAAGATCCAAATGGGAGAGAAAGAACCACCTCCCTACTACTATGGACCCGTAGGTCCTAAAGTTGTGTAGGGTGGAACCCTAGTTCATAGTCTTTTCACACTTGGAGGTGGGTAAAGGAGCAAATCAAGAGAAGAACACAAGATGAACACTCAATTGACAAAGATCCAATCACACATGTGGTGCATCCACGTACACATAAAGAGATACAAGGGTCCAAATCCAACAAAGCAGGAAAAAGAGGAACTAGTTCATAACAATCATTAGAGGAATTGAGGGCTTGATATCCAAGAGGATCTTGCCTAGGAGGGGTCTTGATTCCACTAGGGGAGCTTCTCATATGGAGGTCTTGATCTCCATGGGAGAGGTAGTGGATGAACAAAACTCAATCTCCAGATGTGACTATGAGATATCACTTTGCTAACCCTAAAACGGAGGTAGGGGACGAGTATATATAGTGTGGTGAGGGAAGGGATACATGGGCCTCGGCCCGAGTCATGCACGCAGGCAAAGGCCAGATGATCTGTGGTTTGGCCCAGATGATCCGTGCAATGTCCGGATGATCCGGGTGGTCACTCGGATGGTCCGACTATGTCGCTGATGTTGTGGCTGGTCCGGATGTCCGGGACCTCGTTCGGTTGTCTACACTCCGTCCGGATGATCTGGGAGGAGTCCCAGATGATCCGACTTCATCTGGATGATCCGACTTCGTGGAGAGGCTGTTGTTGCCTTCAGGCGCTTTAGCCGGACCGTCCGAGCATCGTTCGGGTGATCCGAGAGGAGGTTCGGATCATCGGGTAGGTGTTGTCTTGCACCGTTTGCTATGTGTCTTCATGATCTTATTCTTCCATCACCCGGCCTTGCTCCTTAGCTTCTCCATGGTTGGTTCCTTGGTACCTGAGTATGCAAAGTGTCTCCGCTTGAGGTAGTAGTCATGTGATTCGAAAGGAAGTTGAGCGAGAAGGGAGTTTACCTTGGTTTCAATAGCTCTTGCACGAGCCCTTGTCATCGGTCCATCTGGTGCCTTGGGTGACCGAAGGATGCTCCATGTCATAAAGGAACTACTCACACATCATCATGGAGGCAGCAAGGTTGATGAATATGGCCCCTCCAATGGCCTCCCCCTCCGGTAGAGCTCTGGAAAGGGCTCCAGATGAGGCCTATTCGGAACAGAGCTTGTTGCGGCAATAAAACTCTTTTGGAGGTATGACGAATGGTTTTGGGATTTACAGGATTTCATGGCGGTGGAATCAGGTTAAGTCGGTTCTGTGGGGCCCAAAAGCTCAGGGGTGCGGCCACCCTCATGGTCGCGCCACCTGCCCTTGTGGGCCCCCTCATGGCTCTTCTCAATCTCTCCTGAAGCTTCCTGTGTTTCCCATTGCCCAAAATAATCATGTTAAATCGACAACGTATTTTGACCTCCATAGATATTGGTTTTCTACGAAACAAAAAGTAAACAGAAAAAAAAAACTGGCATTGGGCACTAAATTAATAGGTTAGTCCAGAAAAATAATATAAAATAATAATAAAAGTATATAAAAATGATAATATAATAGCGTGAAACAATCAAACAATATTGATACATTTGAGACATATCATGTATCCGGGCGACCAGCCTCGGGGATCTATGACGGGTGGACCGTGGACGCGCATGGGCCACTGTCATGCGACGGTGTCGGCGGTGCCCGCATGCGGTGCCTCGCGAGGTCGCTCACGCGTGAAGGGGATGCTGGACGCACATGTCGACGTCGCTTGCTCTGCGTCGCACCTGTCGAGCTGGTTTGGTTGCAACAAGCGGGACGGGCTCCAGGCCCGATTGCACCGCTGCACGCTTGGGTCCGGCCTATTAGGATCATTTACCCTTTGTCGAGCTGGTTCGCTCGCACCAGTTGGGTCCTTCATCGCGCCCGCAGCGCGGGCTCGCGTGTGGTGTAGCCAGTAAGGGTCATTCGCCTCGTGGCGGCCTGTTTCGGTTTGTTTCGTTGGGCCCAACTGGGTACGCGAAAGCAACACGCGTGGTGTGAGCCCAACGACCCAAGTTCCATAGCAAAACGGCAAACAACTGACAAGCACGCACGGACGCACCTGGATGGCGCGACTAAACCAGCCACCCGGGGGGCGAAGACGCTGACAGACCGACCCGATTCCATGGACTTTTTTATCTTTTCTTAAGGTGGTTCTGTCGCTTTGGTGGCTGCATAAAAGGATGCGCTCCCGATGGCCGACGACCCTAATTTATTTTCCCATCTCCCTAACCCAATCCCTGTGCATGGGATGTACTGTCGGTGATCATATTAAATGCTCATGTTTTTCTTATCACAAGTGGAGGACGAAGTTGCGAGCCACCAAGTTGTTCCTTGTGCAGTTGAGTTTTGCATTTGTTTGGCTCTTCTCTTCACACTCACAATTCTTTTATTACATCATGGTCATATGTCTCACGTCCATGTCATCAAAGAGGGGTCGTCCAGACAAGTTGTCGACGGATCGTTGGACAATGAGGAGGCATAGGGTGGCACGCCAAAGGCTATGTTTAAGCCATTGTCAAGGGTGGAGCCGGCTAGGGTTATTAGGAAGCAACCGTGTTGGTCGCATGGGGAAGATGGTAACCATAATCGATTAGGTGAATGAACTGAGTCACTCTTCAAAGTTTTGAGGATGGCGGCCCAATGGCCATGGCAAATAACCCTTTGTGCTTCGACCTGAGGTAGTGCCATATGCAGGATAATCATAAATGGACCAAATAAGCATCGCACGCAGATTGAAAGGTTTTGGCATGCATACGTCCATCGTTTCCACACCATCCCACAACATATGAAAATCCTTTCCTGGTGAGTATTTTCTAGGGATCAACAATGCCATCATGAAACTGGATTAGTCCATGCACATCCAGGGTGGGAAGTTGTATGGAATGACAAAAACAGGCCACATACTGTATGCACTGCTCATGTATCCAAAGGGATTGAATCCATAAGTTGCAAATCCTAAACTCAATTTATGGGGATCTGCAGCAGATCTTTTATGTTTTACGTTGAATGATTTTCATGCATTTTCATCAACGGGTGCTACTTGTGAGTTGCGCTGGGATTTCCCCGAAAAGAAGAGGATGATGCAATACAGTAGAGATAAGTATTTCCCTCAGTTAAGAACCAAGGTTGTCAATCCAGTAGGAGAATCACGCAAAGCCTCGTGAACAACACCTGCACACACAAAAGCAAATATTTGCACCCAACGCAAACAAGGGCTTTGTCAATCCCCTCGGCGGTTACTTGCAAGGATTAAAGCTCATAGTTGTAGATAGATAAATTATAAAGATAAAATAAAATAGAAAATTACAGCAGAGTATTTTTATGTTTTTATATATGATAAAAGTAGACCCGTTGGCTATTGTTTTCACTAGAGGCTTCTCTCTCGAACACATAGCATACCATGGGTGAACAATTACTTTTGGCAATTGATAGAAAAGCGCATAGTTATGACAATATTCAAGGCAATGATCATGTATACAAGCATCACATCTGAGACAAGTAGACTGACTCCTGCCTTCATCTACTACTATTACTCCACCCATCGACCGGTATCCAACATGCATCTAGGGTATTAAGTATAAATCAGAGTAACACTTGAGCAAGATGACATGACGCGAACAAAGTAAACCCAATCAATATTAATAAACCCCGCCGTTTTATCCTTAGTGGCAACAATACAAATACGTGTTTATCCCTTTCTATCACTGGGATATAGAGCACCGCAAGATTGAACCCATTACAAAGCACCTCTCCCGCTAAAGATAAATCAATCTAGTTGGCCAAACCAAACGGATAGATCGAGGAGAAATACAAAGCTATAACAATCATGCATAATAAATTTTAGAAAAGACTCCATTAATATTCACAATTATTCAGATCATAAACCCCTAATTCTTTGGATCCCAACAAACACACCGCAAAAGAAGATTACATCGAATAGAACTCCAAGAACATCGACGAGAACATTGTATTGAAGATCAAAGAGAGAGAGAGAGAGAAGAAGCCATCTAGCTACTAGCTATGGACCCGTAGGTCTGTAGTGAACTACTCACGCATCATCGGAGGGTAGCAAGGATGGATGATGCAGAAGCCCTCCGTGATTGATTCCCCCTCCAGCAGAGTGCCAGAAAAGGCCTCCAAATGGGACCAAGGAAGAACAGAAACTTGGGGCGGCAAAGAATGTGTTTTGCGTGGCTCTCTATTGGTTTCCCGATTTTAGAGTATTTATAGAGGTGGAATTAGGTCAGGCCTATGGGGCCCACAAGATAGAGCGCGCCTACCCCCGGGTGCGCCCTGTTGGCTTGTCATCTCCTCGGTTGCCGTTTGGTCTCCTCCTGAAGCTTCTAGGGTCTCTCTTGTCCAGAAAAAAACCGTCAAAAAGTTTCGTAGCGTTTGGACTCCGTTTGGTACTAATTTCCCGAAAAAACAAAAACATGCAAAAAAGCAGCACCTGGCACTAGGCTTAATAGGTTAGTCCCAAAAAATGATATAAAATAACATATAATTGCATATAAAACATCCAAGATTGATACTATAATAGCATGGAATGATAAAAAATTATAGATATATTGGAGACGTGTCAAGCATCCCCAAGCTTAATTCCTGCTCGTCCTCGAGTAGGTAAATGGTAAAAACAACATTTTTGATGTGGAATACTACCTAACATGTTAATCATGTAATCTTTCTTTTACGGTATGAATATTAAGATCCGAATGATTCAAAGCAATAGTCTATATTTGATATGAAGACATCAATACTCAGGCATACCAACAAACAATCATGCCTTTCAAAATAAAAATGCTAAAGAATGCTATCCCTACAAAATCATTTAACCTTGCCATGCCCCATCTTCTTAACACGAAATATAAATCATGTACAACCCTCAGCCGAGTAATTGTTTCATACTTTTTAACGCACTTCAGCTTTTTCAACCCCCATGCAATACATGAGCGTAAGCCATGGACATAGCACTATGGGTGGAATAGAATACGGTGATAGAGGTTAATATGGGGAAGGCAAAAAGGAAGATAGTTTCACGTTGGCACGACTAATCAACGAGGCTATGGAGTTGCTCATCAATTGATGTCAATGCGAGGAGTAGGGATTGCCATGCAATGGATGCACTAAGAGCTATAAGTGTATGAGAGCTCAATTTGAAAACTAAGTGGGTGTGCATCCAACTTGCTTGCTCATGAAGACCTCAGGCATTTGAGGAAACCCATCATCAGAATATACAAGCCAAGTTCTATAACAGCTCGTTTGGCTCCTTTCATTTGGGTCGGAATTCGCGGATTTCATTTCTTAATTCCGACCCCAACTTGTTTTGCTGTCATGGAATTGGAGCTTGGAATTCATTTATTAATTCCAGCGAATAGGAACCTTGCCTGGACCGAAATCCCTCGTGGGACATTGTCATTTGCATGGATTCGACGGAGCCCTCCTCTCCCGATCCCTATCCCCCGACGCCAATGACTCCACCTCGCCGCCACCCTCTCCTCCGGCAAGGTCACCCCGCCCCGTTTCCTCTCCTCTGGCAAGGTCACCACGGCCTGCTCCCTCTCCTCCGGCACGGTCGCCCCATCCTGCTCCCTCTCCGCCGTCAAGGTCGCCCCCTCCTGCTCCCTCTCCTCCGCCCATGTCCCACCGTACCCCTCGGGCAAGGTCGCAAGGACACCCCGATGTCAAGGTAACTTGTAACCTATCCCTCTCGCCGTCGGTATGCTTCTCCTCTGCCTCTTCTTCCCACTATCTTCTATTGCATCTCACAGCCCTAACCCAGTCCACTCGATCGACGGCAGGACGTCATCCTCGTCCATCTGCTCTCATCCATTGCCGGATCCATCCACCCCTTGTCGGATCCTGATGTCCAAGCCATGAACTTCATCCACCTTCGGCGAGTAAGCTCCATCCATGGCGTGGCTGCTTAATTAATGCTATTGGATATAGAAACAATTAATGAGCGCGTTCTTGTTGTAATTTGCACGTGTACAGTATAATCCTTAACCTGATGTATAGCTTTTTGTTTACTCAGGTTGTACGTATAATGTATGGAACCTGATGCAATTAAAAATAGGATGACAACCTTACAAATTTAACCTAACAATTTACAAATTACTAGTGCTAAATCTATGGAAGAAAAAGCTATTGACCAATTTGTACTTATAGTTATGACAAATTTGGCGGTGTAATCTAAGTCTTGCCAACAACATTATATGTAGTGAAGGGCAGGTAATAGTATACTCTTTAACCTAATGCCACTCCCTATGAAGCTTTGCCAACATTGTATAATGAACAGCGTGCCTGCTTAAGTTCTTAACTCAGTTTCTTGTTTGTATCTTCAAGTCTTTGCCTCTCAGTCTATTGAGGGTATTTAATAGTTTATTTTTTCTTTTTTGCTAATTACATCAGATGATGTTGGAGATAAGCAACAAGTAAGTCGAGCAAGCAATTGGTTGATGCACTCACTCGAGTAGTGTCCTGAAGTAACCTATGTGCGTTGGTGAGTACTAGTAATTCCATGACATATTAATTCTTCATAGTGATATTGGAGTGCTATTAGACCATTGGTTGATGCACTCTTTGTTGGTGTTTGTGAATAACCTTTGTAACAAGTAAGTGGAGCCAGTTGGTGTGTGTGAATAACCTTTCTAGGACTGCACACATATCAGATAGCTGACTTCAGTGGACACCTCATATTGCTCACAACAGCAGAAAGAAGGATATTTGACCACACAAAAATTATTTACTGTTGGCCTTCTTTCTCCAGAATGGTTAACAACTTTTAACATAACACCATGCACATTGCCAAAGCCATATTCGTTAGTTTTTTATTTTTTCCGGATTCTCTCTATGGACATCAATCAGTCGAGCTATTCCACAAAAACTGTTGGTCACAACTGACTCTTCTGCATGTACTTGCTATTGCCGCTGAAGCTAGAATTTATAAAGAAATTCACTCAACAATAGACTACCATGATAGACCATATTCTGTCGCAGCAGCAACAATAATTCTGGAAGGAAACAAGCTATCCAACAGGGTTATTTTCAGGTTCTGAAACTTCATATGCTAAAATGTTATAATTGTTTTATGACATGTCGTTCTCTAATGTTAACTCATGCACACTGTTAAAATGGCACACGTAATTGTCCATCAGTTTTCTTAATGAACAATATATTATTCTTTGATGAGTATGCATTACCTTTCATTGATGCCAAATTGATGTCTTGCTCCTAATTTTGCTAGTTCAATGGGTGAGAAGACAAAGACAAGAAAGCGGGCAGCGGTGATTGTTTGAGCTAGAAGATGACATGTTGGCAGTCTATGACATCATGCTCAAGTCGAATGGAAAAGAAACGGGTCCTCGAGTCAAGCTATATGACCTTAATTGGATGCAAATTTTTAGTTTTTATTGTTGTAATGCACTTGTGATTATAAGCTGCAGTATTTTATCTTCCAAACCTTGCTTACTACAAACTTTGAAGCTTAATGAAGCTTTGTTTTTTTTGTGTTGTACTACATTTTGTGCTTTATGGAGATGGACATGGTAGTTGTAATTGAATTTAAATATGTCGATTTCTGCTTTATGGTCCTTCAAAGATCTTATCACTATTATCATCTGCATTTTAGATGATTATATTTGACATATTTGGATGTGTGAATGACGATGATGCTGTCTAGAACTTTTTGTTCTTGATCATTGAAGAAAATAAACAGTTATTTTTTGGTTGATTATCATTTTTAGATTTTAAATGTGTGAATGTACATGCTGAGATATGCATTTTGATAGTGATTACAATTCAACATAGCAGCCAAACAACATATAACATTCATTTCACAAATCCGCTGGCAGCCAAACAAGAAAATTCAACTTGGAATTAAAAATCCACCAAATGAAATCCTTCTAGGAATGGGATTTCATTTCATTTCCACCAAATGAAATAAAAACCTGGGTGCCAAATGAGCTGTATATGAAAGTGACAACATAGGAGACTCTTTATATGAAAAACATGGTGCTACTTTGAAGCACAAGTGTGGAAAATGATAGTAACATTGCCCCTTCTCTCTTTTCCCTCGTTTTTTTGTTGGGATCTTTTTGGCCTATTTCTTTTCTTCTTATTTTTTAAAATTTATTTTATTTCCTCACTGGGACAATGCTCTAATAATGATGATCATCACACTTCTATTTACTTACAACTCAATATTACAACTTGATAAAACTGAAACATATGACTCTATATGGATGCCTCTGGCAGTGTACCAGGATGTGCAATGATACTAGCATAACATGTATGATAGTGATGAATGGTGGCTAAGTGATGACCCACAAGTATAGGGGGTCAGTTGTAGCTCTTTTCGATAAGTAAGAGTGTCAAGCCCAACGAGGAGCAGAAGGAAATGACAAGTGGTTTTCAGCGAGGTAATATCTGCAAGTGCTGAAATTGCAAGTAACAGAGTAGTTTGATAGCAAGATATTTTGTAACGAGCAAGTAATGATAATAGTAGTGCAGCAAGGTAGCTAGCCCAATCCTTTTGAGGCAAAGGATAGGCCAAAACAGTCTCTTATAATAAGCAAAGCGTTCTTGAGGGTACACGGGAATTTCATCTAGTCACTTTCATCATGTTGGTTCGATTTGTGTTCGCTACTTTGATAATTTGATATGTGGGTGGACCGGTGCTTAGGTGATGTTCTTAATTGAACAAACCTCCTACTTATGATTAACTGTGACGCCCTCGATTCAATCGTACACTAATCATACACACAAATGTGTACGATCAAGATCAAGGACTCACGGGAAGATATCACAACACAACTCTAGACACAAAATAAAGTAATACAAGCTTTATATTACAAGCCAGGGGCCTCGAGGGCTCGAATACACAAGAGTCAGCGGAAGCAACAATATCTGAGTACAGACATAAGTTAAACAAGTTTGCCTTAAGAAGGCCAGCACAAAAGCATCTACGATCGAAAAGGCAAGGCCTCCTCCCTCGGAGCCTCTTAACTACTCCCGGTCGTCGGCGGTCTTCACGTGGTAGTAGGCACCCTCGAGGACTTGCGGCAAGGGCTAGGAATGCCCGGCCACGCCTCGTAATTATCTCGCGGGCACCCTCCAGGTCAACCCGTCTCCACATCACTCGCGGGTACCCCTCAGGGTCGACCCGCCTTTCCAAGTAGCAGTTGTAAAGTCCAAGTATCTGTGTGTCCAAACATCAAGGGGAAAACCCGAGGAATCACCCCCGGTGAATTCCACTCGATGTAATCATCAAGGTGAACGTAAGAGGAACCACCCCCGAGGTTCACACTTGAGGGGTTGCATGACAGAGTCGTATCGGAAGTGGTTAAGGCGGAATCACCCTCGATGACCATGACCGAATAGCTACACTATAGGGTTAACATCAGAAGTGCCGTAGAGGTCTCACCCTCGGCACTCGATAGTAACCCAGTAGTGTCGAGCAACTAAGGGGAAAGTGATGTGCGGTGCCGGGGCCTGGTCTTCAATCCCGTTGATCGGGTCTTCTGATAATCCAGCGGGGCAGTCGGGACAAAGTGGGGGTCTCTGATGGGTCTCTACCCAACCTATACTAAACAGTTTAGGATAAGCAGGTAGGAAACAACAATAGGTTACAATAAACAGGCTATGCATCAGAATAGGAGCAAACAATAACAGTAGCAAAATCTAATGCAAGCATGATAGAATGGAATGGGCGATATCGGGATGATCAAAGGGGGGGCTTGCCTGGTTGCTCTGGCAAGGAGGGGTCGTCGTCGACGTAGTCGATCACCGGGGCATCATCGGCCTCAGGGTCTACCGGAGAGAAGAGGGGGAAGAAACAGTAAATATAAGCAAACAGGTGCAACGCTAAGCATGACATGACGATAAGCAGAACTAGGGTCGACCTAACATAGTACTACACGTTGCAGACGGAGGGGATAAACATCCGAGGATGAATTCCCGACGTTAGGTGGATTCCGGACAAAGGAAAAGAGGGGGAAAGTTCCAAGTTCAGCATGCTAGGGGCATGTGACAGATGAACGGACCACGTATTCGGATTCGTTGGATTTTTCTGAGCAACTTTCATATATAAAACATTTTCATCCGAGATACGGTTTATTTTCTATGAATTTTCAAAGATTAAACCATTTTCTGGATTTATTATTATTTTGAAATTAAAAAAAAGGACAAATTGCTATGCGCATCAAGAATTGTACCCAGTAAGCACACTCAGGGGCTGACTGGTGGGCCCTACTGACTGGGTCAATAGACCAGTCAACCAGAGGCTGACTGGTGGGCCCTGGTGCTGAGTCAGCATGCTGACTCAGCAGATCTTATCCTTTTGAACAGTTAAATCTGGGCCCCACCTGTCAGTTGTTTAATTAAACAAAACATTTTTATTAGCTAAATATAAAACGCATGGGGCCCGGTTGTCAATGGGGATTAAGGGCTGGGTTAGCGCTAATTAAGCCAGCCACGTCGGCGGCTAACTGCGGCGATGACAGAATGCGCCGGCGATGGCCGTTCGGTCGACTCACGCGACGGGAGGGCGCACGACTAGGCCCGTTGGAAAGCTGCCGAAGCGGCGCTTCCAACGGTGGCTTCGGCTGGCACCAGGGATGACTCTAGCGGCGGCGGCGGTGACCTGAAGCGGCGGCGGCGGTCGTCGGGCAGAAGAGGCAGCAGCAGGGGAAGCAGTAGCGGCGGCGCGGTGAGCCCGGCCTGGGCGGCCACGCGTGCAGGACGCGGGCGCGCGGGGGTCGGCTAGGCGCTGCGGGACGCGGTCAGGATGCGACAGGGGAGCCCGGGGCGCGGGCGACGGTTGGTGAGCGCGCGGTGGACGACAGTGGCTTACGGCGGCCTACGGAATGGATTCGAGAGGGGGAGGAGGGGAATCGAACGGGGGCTCACTGCCATTGCAGGGATGGCCTGGACTCGAGGTGGCCGGAGCCATCGACGGTGTGCGGCGGCCCGGGGAGGAAGACAGTGACATTCGGGGTCGAAGTAGAGGCGGCGAGCTCGAGTTCGGGGCCAGGGAAGATGTAGCGGGGCACGGCGGTGCTCGGGGACGCGTCGGAGGGCCACAGGGACGACGGCGGCCGCAGTTACTCCAGCGGCTCGGCCACGGACACACCCGTGGGCGGGCGGATATGAGGGGTAGAGAGCACGGGCGAGGGGGGAGAGGAATGGGGCAGCTAGGGTTCGGGCAGATCCTCGGGGCAGGACTTGTAGGCGAGGGGGAGCCGCGGGGATGGCTGCACGTGGCCAGGCGCAGGCATGGACGGGGTGCGCATGTACACGGCGCTCCTGGTGAGCAGTAGGAAGGAGGAGGTGGCAAGGTGGGCTTGTCTCCCACTGTTGACCTAGAGCCCAGTCCACCAGTAGTTTAGGTCCTTTCATATTTTTCTTTTCTGTTTCTTTTATTTCTTTCTTACTTTGCATTTTAATGGAACTACTAAATGAGTTTTGTTTAATACAAAACTTGGCACAATAATACATCGCAATATTCTGTGTTGGTACAAAAGTTTCAAAGCATTTGGGAGTGTTCAACTATTTTTAGAAATTGAAAAGGTCAGATAATTGGCTGATGATCCACTGAATAAATTTCCAAGGGCATTTTTGGAATTCAAATGAGGTTGGTTCCAACATGACAAATATCCAGGAATTATTTGCCACACTTTGAGCATTTTATTTTGCATGTTTGAGAAATTTGAATATTGGACTTTAATTTGAATTTGAATTTGAATTGTGATCTGGATAAAGTGAGGATTAGCAACAGTAATGTGATGACGTGGCACCATTAGCAGGGGTTTACTGTAGCTTAATTATCCGGGCATCACATTAACCCTCCCGCAAGCATCCGCAACTACGAGAAAAGTATTAAGAATAAATTCTAACCATAGCATTAAACTTTTGGATCTAATCGGTCCCTTACGGAATAGCACATAAACTAGGGTTTAAGCTTCTGTCACTCTCGCAACACATCATCTATTAACTACTCCATAATACATCCCCTTAGGCCCACATATGGTGAAGTGTCATGTAGTCGACGTTCACATGACACCACTAAGGGAATCACAACGTACATACTATCAAAATATCGAACACACATCAAGTTCACATGATTACTTGCAACATGATTTCTCCCGTGACCTCAAGAACAAAAGTAACTACTCACAAATGATAATCATGCTCAAGATCAGAGGGGTATTAAATAGCATAATGGATCTGAACATATAATCTTCCACCAAATAAACCATACAGTAATCAACTACAAGATGTAATCAACACTACTAGTCACCCACAAGCACCAATCTATAGTTCCGGTAACAAGATTGAACACAAGAGATGAACTAGGGTTTGAGATGAGATGGTGCTGTTGAAGATGTTGATGGAGATTGCCCTCCCCAAGATGGGAGAGTTGTTGGTGTTGATGATGACGATGATTTCCCCCTTCGGGAGGGAAGTTCCCACGGCGGAATCGCTCCGCTGGAGGGCAAAAGTGCTCCTGCCCAAGTTCCGCCTCGAGACGGCGGCGCTCCATCCCGAAAGTCCTCTCCTCATTTTTTCTAGGTCAAAATGACTTATATACCAGAAGATGGGCACCGAAGGTGGGCCTGGGTGAGCACAACCCACCAGGGCGCACCTGGGCTCCTTGGCGCGCCCAGGTGGGTTGTGCCCACCTGGTGGGCCCCCTCTGGTACTTATTTGCTCCAATATTATTCATATATTCCATAAAAATTCTCCGTAAAGCTTCAACTTGTTTGGAGTTGTGCAGAATAGGTAGCCTGACGTAGCTTTTCCAGGTCCAGATTTCCAGCTGCCGAAATTCTCCCTCTTTGTGCGTACCTTGCATATTATGAGAGAAAAGGCATTAGAATTACTCCAAAAAGCATTATTATGCATAAAAACATCATAAATATCAGTAGGAAAACATGATGCAAAATGGACGTATCAACTCCCCCAAGCTTAGACATCGCTTGTCCTCAAGCGAAAACCGGAATCGGAAAACATGTCCACATGCTTAGCGAGAGAGAGAGAGAGGTGTCGATAAAAACAAAATACAGACATATAAGCATCATGTTGATTATTATAACAGCAACAAACTTAAACATAAGGCTCTTATCATAGACTTCTCATGAATAAGTGACAATTCATCACACAATTGAAGTATAAAGCAAAAACTCTATTAGAAACCAACAAACTATGTTCTCAGTCAACTTTGCAACTACAATCCATCATCTTTTCAGGAAGGGTCACGTATCGAAGCCTTTAGGCAAGTCCACACACTCAACCATCATATAGTCTTCTATGATCGCTAACACTCACCGCATACACATGAACAAAACGTTTCAACCGGACACATAGAAAGATAGGGGCTTATAGTTTCGCCTCCCAACGTATTCACCTCAATGGTGATGTCAACAATAATAACTCATGCTACCCATATTCAGCTGGACATATGTGCCTAGATCTTTCCTCACCACATGGTGCTTGCCAAAGGAGAAAATAAAAAGGAATAGAGAGAAAACTTTGACTCTTTGCATAAAAGTAAATACATAAAAGTAAAAGATAGGCCCTTCGCAGAGGGAAGCAGAGGTTGCCATGCACTTATTTTTTTGTATGCTCAACCCCTTAGTGCAAAAGAACATCACGTTGTATTGCCCCTTGTGATGGCAACCTTTATTATGCAGTTTGTCGCTTTTATTCTTCACCATCACAAGTTCGTACAATGCTCAATTTTCTCTTACACTAAATGATCTCACACTTTTAGAAGCAATTTTTATTGCCTTATTGCACCGATGACAACTTACTTGAGGGATCTTGCTCAATCCCTAGGTAGGTATGGTGGACTCTTGTAAATAAGATTTGGGTTTAAGGGTTTTTGGATGCACAAGTAGTATCTCTACTTGGTGCGGAATTTTTGGCTAGCAAAGATGGGGGGCAAGCACCACACGTTAAAGGATCTATGACAATATGACTTCTATGTGGATATGAACAAACATAAATCATTAAGTTGTCTTCCTTGTCCAACGTCAACAATTTTGGCATATAATATTTTGATGGGGGCTCACAACCACAAAAGATTTCTAGGATAGTATATTTATATGTGAATCTTCTCTTCCCTTATTAATTCTTTCATGAGTTGCATCATTGACTAATGCTATGTTTGTTAATCTCTAATAAAATTTTCTACTTATACTTTTCCTTATGTGGTGTCATCACCTACCATAAGATTAGCATATGATCTTTTTAATTTATTTCCTTTCCTTTTATTTATTTATTTCCTTTCTTTTTATTTCAACATGAAAGTAAAGAAAGCAAAAACTCAAACTATACATTATTATATATCTCGCACACGATTACTAGGATAGATCACTAAGCAAACTCTCGAAAAGAAAGGATCGAACTAAACTTTTATTCATCTAAAGCAAAAGATCAAACTAAAATATGTAATGCAAAAGATAGTGGGGATGATACGATACCGGGGCACCTCCCCCAAGCTTGGCGGAAGCCAAGGGGAGTGCCCATACCCGATACTCAATTTTATTTTGGTGATGAAGAAGATGGTGGCGGTGATGAAGAAGTAAAAGGTTTGCCCTTCTTTTCCTCTAGCGTACTCCGGAGGATAAAGTTATCTACCCTCAACTCATCATTCTCCATATCTAGCTTTATTATCCTCTTGCATAATGCCTCCATGCTTTCGTTTTTGAAACGGGGAGGAACTGATTCGTCCTCATCCTCTTCGGAAGTCCAACTATAGTGCTCCACATCCCCATAAGACTTGGGGTTTGCGATGAAATCAACAACATAGCTCTCACCCTCGGAGTCTTGGGATGACATATTTTTAGATCAATTAGGGAAACAACAAGAAAAGAAAACAGAAGATTTCTCCGTGATACGGTGGTCAATAGGTTCGGGGGGTATATAAAGATTTTTTTAATCTTGGGAGACAAGCAAACTATAGAAAAACAAAGTCCGGAAGGTACCCGAGGTGGGAACAACCCACCTGGGTGCGCCTGGCAAGCCATGCGCGCCCTGGTGTCTTGTGCCCACCAGGGTACGCTTCCTGGAAGTTTCTTATTTTCCTAATTTTCTAAATATTCCAAAACTGACAAAAAATATTTTGCGGATTTTTTGGAGTCCGTTTACTTACCGTAGTATGTATCGTTGCTATTAAGGATAACAAGATGGGGTCTATTCCTACATGAATAGATCTGGTCTACATCATGTCATCGTTCTTATTGCATTACTCCATTTCTCCATGAACTTAATACACTAGATGCATGCTGGATAGCGGTCGATGTGTGGAGTAATAGTAGTAGATGCAGGCAGGATTCGGTCTACTTATCTTGGACGTGATGCCTATATAATGATCATTGCCTGGATATCGTCATAATTATTTGAAGTTCTATCAATTGCCCAACAGTAATTTGTTTACCCGCCATATGCTATTTTTCTCGAGAGAAGCCACTAGTGAAATCTACGGCCCCCGGGTCTATTCTTTATCATATTTGCTTTCTGATCTATTATTTGCCTCTTTTATTTTCAGATCTTTTATTCCAAAAACCCAAAAATACCTTGCTGCAAATTTTTGTTATTTATTTTATTTCGTGTTTCCGCGAGATCTATTTATCCAATGTACTATAAACAATCTATTTTTTACCCGGGAGGATTGACAACCCCTCTTACGCGTCGGGTTGCAAGTATTTGTTCTTTGTGTGCAGGTACCGTTTACATAGTGTTGCGTGGTTCTCCTACTGGTTCGATAACCTTGGTCTCATCAATGAGGGAAATACCTACCATAGTTGTGCGGCATCATCCCTTCCTCTTCGGGGAAAATACTGACGCGAACACGAGCCATCACCTCTCAATCTGGAGCCACGCTGAGGCGAGTCCAAGACGCTCCCTAGCGAGGCATCTGTCGGCATCTTGGAGATCCGCCCTGAACCGGTCGAGCGAGGTGTAAGCGTCGGCCAGGGGCCCGTGCCCGATCAGGGCGCCGCAGTTCACAAGCGCGAGGACCTGATGAGGGAGCGGCGCCGGCGCGCTAGCTGGGACCGCGGCCAACGAGGTCTCGACACGATCTACTTTGGGCGCCGGGGGCCCTAGGTCCTTCCCCGCGCTTAGTGTCCGTGGCACGACCAGGGCGACTACAGCCTCGGCCAGCTGAGTCCCGGGGGTTGGCGCCGCTTGAGGTTACGCCGCGGCGCGCCCTGAGTCGAGTCCGACCAGCGGGGGGTGAGGCGTCTCTCCCCGGGCCATGGCTGGAGCTGCCGTGACCGTGACAAGGGGCGCCGTGTAACTAGCCACCACATCCTTGTTGGCCGGCCCTCCTAGCGGCGCTGGTGAAGCGCCAAGAGGAGATGGCGCACCCGCACGCCCAGTTGCAGTGGTGCCCGTGTGCCCGAGAATGGCGTCGGGTCCGTGTTGCGCGCCCCCGCGCCCGCCAGAGCTGCGACCAAGCGCCAAAACCGCCTTCAGGGCGAAAGGCACATTCGCAAGGATGTTCTTCTTCTTCTTCTTCCTCTCCGTGCCTTCGCCCCTGTTCAGCGCGATGAGGGGCTATATGAACATACAGGCTACAAGTGTGCAACCAAAAGGTAAGGCCAGGATACTTACTCGTCTGGCGTAGCCCACTTCCTCTTCTTCTCCTCCTCGGAGGACGATGCGCCCCCATCCTTCCTCGACGTGGCCCTGGCCTTGCTTCGGGGGCCGTTGGAGTGACCCCCGGCATGCCCCGCTACGGCACCACCGTCCGTAGGGGCGATGGCCTCCCCCTGAGGGGCCTTGGCTGGTGAAACTGCGGCCGTCTTGGCGGAGGTCGGCATGATCGTCGGGCACGCATCTTGCGGCACAAGGCCCGTTTCCTTGACCTCCCCGATGGGGTGTGGAGAGCCTTCAGGAGGGGGTGCTACCGCCCCCACACCTAGGGCCGCCTCGCCAGACGCTCGCGCAGTCGAGGGAGCAGACTCTGCCCTCCTGGATGCCCTGACGGGACCTGGGGAATCCGCGGCCGGGAGCTCGTTAGCATCGTCATCATCGTCGAGGCCGAGGAGGAGTTGGTGCTGTGACGGCGGGGATGCCCTCTCGAGGTCGTCATCCTTCATTTCCTCCGATTCCTCGTCACCATCACTATGGCCAGAGGACAGCACCACGGGGTGAATCGTGGTGGTCATGCGGCTCAAGCCCCCACTCATTGAAGGTGGGCATGGCCGCGACCAGCTCCTCCATGTCGTTGCGGCTGTACAGCGGGGCGGCGGCCTCGGGAATGTCCCCTGGAATATGGCCAAGCAAGGTGAACAAGGCCACGTCCAGCTCCTCACCTGTCAGGCCGGCGACGTGCAGCCTCATCGCATCCCCGCGCCTTCGTACTCACACAAGGGCTTCGAATGCGATTGGAGCAGCGCGAGGCGCTGCGCCAGGAACTCCTTCATGATCATCGCCCCTGTCAGCAGCTTCAGCTTCATATGCGAAGCTATCTTCTTCAGGACGGGTTTTGCTCGGGGGTTAGTGAGCTTTGCGGAGCCCCATTCAGGGGACTGCTCGGGCAGCACCTCCGGAAGCACCAGGCGTTGGTCGGTGCTGCAAGCGTCCAGGAAGACCTAGCGCTATCGGAAGCCTTCCACTTACTTCCCGGCCTTCAGCAGCGTGTTTTTGCTGAGCACGTTGACAAAGGAGACACACGTGGATCATTGGGTTCGGGCGGTGAACCGCAAGTTGAAGAAGTGGCGGAAGAGCGACACCGAGGGCCTCACGCCCACAAAAGCCTTGCAGTAGAAGGCGAAGACAGGCTAGAGGAGAATGGAGTTGGGCTGAAGGTGAAGGGCACGGATTTGGTAGTGCTCGAGGATGGCGTAGAAGAACTCGAAGAAGGGCGGAACCAACTTGGCGAAGACAATGTGGAGTAAAAAGGGGTAGACAGACCCCGCCAGGCTGCTTTGCGCCACGGAGCTGGGCCAGATCTGGGTCGCGCCCCATTCATTGCGGTCGCCGGCCGTCAGCGGGAGCACCGGATTGAGGTCCTCCTCCTTAGAGATGGAGAAGGGTGAGAGCACCGACGTGAGGGAGGAGGAGCTCGCAACCGGGGCGGCGGGCTTCGCTTTCCCGGGGGGCGCCATTCGCGGAACCGTTGACACTGACGAGGAAGGAGGCAAGGCGGCGCTCTGTTTGGATCTGGAGGAGCCTCACGCGAGAGAAAGGGGATCACAGCAGGATGAGGAAGATGAAGACGAGGAGGAGCAATGATGGCCTCACAGCGTGCGCCAGGCTTTATGCCAGTCTGGGAAGTTGCCGAGGCAACATGGGGAAGTGGGGGTGTCCCATGTCCAGCTGTGCGCCAAGCGTCGAGCCTAGCCCGCAGGCAGTTGGGGCCCACGTTGGTTCACCTTCCCTTCTTCGCCTCCGCCTCGAAGCAAGACCGAGCGTGCCGTGGGCTCGGGGGCTACAGTCGGGGTTCTGGGACCGGGGGTACCCAGACCCTTTTGCCTACGGCCTAGTGCGTGGCTTCACGAACGGCCCGGTGCGGCCCAGCATCAAGACTTCACAAGCAAGGCCCTCGCGAGGCAAACTACATCAAGACATCCTAAGGAGCGGCCTCTCGAGGCTGCCTCCCGAGGGGCGGACATCTCTAGGCACGCACCCCACCTCACCAGGCGCGGGTGACATGAGCCATGATGACGGAGCCAGAAGGGCGCCAGCGAGCGCAGGCGAGGACAGTTTCCTCTTCGGGGTAAGGAGGCAAGGACGTACGCGGGTTCACAAGGAATCCCCCAAAGGTTGCCGTTCCAGTGCAACAAGACCAAGACCACATGCTCGGCAAGATGGAGGTCATTACCTAGCCCACGTGCGCATCACGACCAGAAGATTTGCAGGCAAAGACCACCTTTAGTTAGGATAGGGTGTACTCTGGTCCCCCTTCAAAATTGGCCATTGTGGTATCCCTTCCCGCCTAAGCTTTGGGGGAAGAGGACCGCTGCTAGTATAAATATAGGTTAGTCTTCACCATAGAGAAGGATCGAGACCGCGAGAGAGTGATCCACCCTCCTGAGCCCTCACGAGGCCGCTCACACTTGTACTAGTTCATACTCATCCTCCCCGCGAGACAATCCACCACAAAGCAGGAGTAGGGTTTTACACCGCAAGGTGGCCCAAACCTGGGTAAATCACCGTGTCCAACTCTTCGTCCTGCTTGCGCGAACACGTCGGAGTTCGTCCATGAGGCAACGAGTAGCGAGCTATAGCCAAGTGAAGTTCTTCACGCACACCCCTGTGTTCGAACCTTTCTTTGGGTCCGCGGAGCCCTGATTCCGACAAAAGTAGTACTACGCATGCCCCTAGGAGGGAGGTTGGTAGGAGTTAACCATCGCGCCCCCCGACCTCCATGCATAGGAAGACACTCAATAATAAATCATGCTCCAACTTCTTAGCATAAGTAAAGACTACACGTGCATGCTTCGGGAATCACAAACCTTAACACCAATATTCTTACTAAAACACAATCATCCACTAGTAACTCCCACATATTACCATCTCAATATCGCAAAACTATTGCAAGGAATCAAACATGTCATATTTAGTGATCTACACGAAAGTTTTTATTATATTCCTCTTGAATACCTATTATATCAGGACCAATTTCATAACCCATGCATGCATATTGCCATTACTATTTATTAGACTATAAAAAATATACAAGTGAAGCAAGAGAGTGCAACTATTTCTTTAAAATACAACCACCGCCATGCTCTAAAAGATACTAGATCGTTGATGGCGCGCGTTGCCACGCCCGTCTATTTTGGCTCTTATAATTGTTAGATATATGAAATAATCCTTATACATTTTCAGCGTTTTGAGCTCTTGTGATTGTTAAGCATACGAAGTGTGTTGGCTATTATAATATACATTTGTTTCAAGTGCTTTGAACTATTTCGCTTTCTTGCAGCTTGTGCTTGTACGCTCCATTTTCCAAAATAATGGTATGCAACTGAAGAGAGGAATCTGATTGGTTTCCAATGTACTGTGTTCAGCCTTTTCTTCATAGGTCTACTCTTTCGCAAAGGATCACATCATGGCATCCCAAAAAATAGCAATATTCAGAGAAACATTAGGAATATTTGAAGGGTAGAACTGATATATCTACTCATATAAATGTTTTTTTTACATTTTCTCTATATTATAGTTCAACAGAAGAGAATACACAAAAAATGTAAACAACAAAACATACATTTAGATGTCCAATTAAACAACAAATATTTACGAAGCCAAAAATCCAAGAATATACAAATTCAGTGAATATCATTTCTTCCAAGATTCATATGTGGTTGCACTTGGTTTTCACAGATTAGTAACTCAGTTAGAAAGGGTATGCAAAGTTCCCTAAATTGTCGTTTCCAAAGCACTGTTCAACAATCAGTTTTGTTTAGCTCGGACGATATAGAGAAAAAAAATATTTAGCACCTTTTCATCTCTTGGAACCATCAATATCAGTACTTCCAGATCCATGAAGCTGCAAATGCAACAAAGGAAAACTGAAATACTGAATCTGTATCAAGGCAAAGGCAATACAAGTTCCATGGGAGGTCAGAATATTAAAATACATCGGGTATATCATCAAGGAATCAAAGGTGAAGGCAATACAAATTCCATGAGAGGTCATAATATTACAAATTTACAATACATCCACACTTACAATGAACCTTGTGCTAGAACTGATATTCATAATGTTGAAAAGGCAGAAATAAAATTACCTCATGACAACATTGTGCTTTTAGGTCTGCGGTTCCTACAGCATATGAGCCGGTTTCTGCATTCTCATTAGCTTTGCTCTTCTCCTTTCACAAAAAGTAACAAGTGTTCACCAAGTAATACTACTACAAAGAAGCATAATTGTAAAATAGAGGTCTTATAATAATCATCCGGTGACTAAGAAGATTAATATGGTACGGATAAAACGAAAACTATACCACAAATTCAACAAGCAAGAGCTACACACACCATCTCTTCATCGCGGATCCTAGCCCTGAACCTTGTAAACACGCGACCGACAAGATGAACTTGAGAAGGGCAAATTGTTGGGAAACGTTGCATGGAAAAAAAATCTACGCACGCGCAATGATCTATCCATGGAGATGCATAGCAACGAGGGGCGAGTGTGTCTACATACCCTCGTAGACCGAAAGCGGAAGTGTTTTGATAACGCAGTTGATGTAGTCGAACTTCTTCTAGCTCCGACCGATCAAGCACCAAACGTACGACACCTCCGAGTTCTCCACAGGTTCAGCTCGGCGACGTCCCTCACCTTCTTGATCCAGCAAGGTGTCAAGGTAGTAGATGAGTTCCGTGAGCACGACGGCGTGGTGGCGGTGATGGTGAAGTGATCCGCGCAGGGCTTCGCCTAAGCATCGCGAGAATATGACCGGGGGTGTAAACCGTGGAGGGCGGCGCCGCACACGGCTAACAATTGATGTTTTGTGTTCTAGGCGCCCCCTCCCCACATATATATAGGTGTGAGGGGAGGAGAGGCAGCCAGGGGCGCCCCAAGTAGGATCCGAATCCTACTTGGGGTTTCCGCAAGTGGCGCCCCCTCTTTTCTTTTTGCACCGGAGAAGAAAGGCAGGGGGAAGAGAGAAAGGAAGGGGGCCGAACCCCCCTTTTTCCTTCTCCAATTCGGCCACATGCCAAGGGGGGGGGGCGCCACCCCTTGTGGGCTGGTGTGCTCCCCTCTTATGGCCCATATACTTCCCCCGGGGGTTCCGATAACCCCTCCTGTACTTTGATAAATACCCGATACACTCCGGAACACTTCCGGTGTCCGAATACTATCATCCTATATATCAATCTTTACCTCTCGACCATTTCGAGACTCCTCGTCATGTCCGTGATCTCATCCGGGACTCCGAACTATTGGGGAACGCAGTAATTTCAAAAAAATTCCTACGATCACGCAAGATCTATCTAGGAGATGCATAGCAACGAGAGGGGAGAGTGTGTCCACGTGCCCTCGTAGACCGAAAGCGGAAGCGTTTAGTAACGCGGTTGATGTAGTCGAACGTCTTCGCGATCCAACCGATCCAAGCATCGAACGTACGGCACCTCCGTGTTTAGCACACGTTCAGCTCGATTACGTCCCTCGAGCTCTTGCTCTAGTTGAGGCCAAGGGAGAGTTCCGTCAGCACGACGGCGTGGTGACGGTGATGATGAAGTTACCGGAGCAGGGCTTCGCCTAAGCACTATGACGATATGACCGAGGTGTGTAACTGTGGAGGGGGCACCGCACACGGCTAAGACAAATCTTGAGTCCCTTTGGGGTGCTCCCCTCCCTCGTATATAAAGGAGGGAGGGAGGAGGCGGCCGGCCTAGGGGGCGCGCCAAGCATAGGGAGGCCTACTAGGACTCCCAAGTCCTAGTAGGATTCCCTTTCCTATTCGAAGTAGGAGAGAAGGAAAGAGAGGGAGAGGGAGAAGGAAAGGGGGGCCGCGCCCCCACCCCTTGTCCAATTCGGTTTGGGCAGGGCGGAGGCACGTGCCACCTCTTGGCCCTTCTCCCCTCTCTCCACTAAAGCCCAATAAGGCCCATTACTTCTCCCGGTGAATTCCCGTAACTCCCCGGTACTCCGAAAAGTACCCGAGTCACTCGGAACCTTTCCGATGTCCGAATATGGCCTTCCAATATATGAATCTTTACCTCTCGACCATTTCAAGACTCCTCATGTCCGTGATCTCATCCGGGACTCCGAACAAACTTTGGTCATCAAATCACATAACTCATAATACAAATCATCATCGAACGTTAAGCGTGCCGACCCTACGGGTTCGAGAACTATGTAGACCTGACCGAGACACATCTCTGGTCAATAACCAATAGCGGAACCTGGATGCTCATATTGGTTCATACATATTCTACGAAGATCTTTATCAGTCAAACCGCATAACAACATATGTTGTTCCCTTTGTCATCGGTATGTTACTTGTCCGAGATTCGATCATCGGTATCCTCATACCTAGTTCAATCTCATTACCGGCAAGTCTCTTTAGTCGTTCCGTAATGCATCATCCTGTAACTAACTCATTAGTCACATTGCTTGCAAGGCTTATAGTGATGTGCATTACCGAGAGGGCCTAGAGATACCTCTCCGATTCACGGAGTGACAAATCCTAATCTTGATCTATCCAACCCAACAAACACCTTCGGAGACACCTGTAGAGCATCTTTATAATCACCCAGTTATGTGGTGACATTTGATAGCACACAAGGTGTTCCGCCGGTATTCGGGAGTTGCATAATCTCATAGTTAGAGGAACATGTATAAGTCATGAAGAAAGCAATAGCAATAAAACTAAACGATCATTTATGCTAAGCTAATAGATGGGTCTTGTCCATCACATCATTCTCCTAATGATGTGACCTCGTTCATCAAATGACAACACATGTCTATAGTCAGGAAACTTAATCTTCTTTGATTAACGAGCTAGTCTAGTAGAGGCATACTAGGGACACTTTGTTTTGTCTATGTATTCACACATGTATCAAGTTTCCGGTTGATACAATTCTAGCATGAATAATAAACATTTATCATGATATAAGGAAATAAAATAATAACTTTATTATTGCCTCTAGGGCATATTTCCTTCAGTCTCACACTTGCACTAGAGTCAATAATCTAGTTCACATCGCCATGTGATTTAACACCAATAGTTCACATCACCATGTGATTAACACCCATAGTTTACATCGCCATGTGACCAACACTCAAAGGGTTTACTAGAGTCAATAATCTAGTTCACAATGCTATGTGATTAACACCCAAGAGCACTAAGGTGTGATCATGTTTTGCTTGTGAGATAAATTTAGTCAAAGGATCTGCCACATTCAAAGCCGTATGTATTTTGCAAATTTCTATGTTTACAATGCTCTGCACGAAGCTACTCTAGCTAATTGCTCCCACTTTCAATATGTATCTAGATCGAGACTCAGAGTCATCCAGATCGGTGTCAAAGCTTGCATCGACGTAGCTCTTTACGACGAACTCTTTATCACCTCCATAACCGAGAAACATATCCTTATTCCACTAAGGATAATTTTGACCGCTGTCCAGTGATCCACTCCTGGATCACTATTGTACCCTCTTGCCAAACTTATGGCAAGGTACAAAATAGGTCTGGTACGCAGCATAACATACTTTATAGTACCTATGGCTGAGGCATAGGGAATGACTTTCATTCTCTTTCTATTTTGAGTCTTACTCAACTTCACACCTTGCAACACAGGCAAGAACTCCTTTGACTGTTCCATTTTGAACTACTTCAAAATCTTGTCAAGGTATGTATTCATTGAAAAATCTTATCAAGCGTCTTGATCTATCTCTATAGATCTTGATGCTCAATATGTAAGCAGCTTCACCGAGGCCTTTCTTTGAAAAAAAACTCCTTTCAAACATTCCTTTATGCTTTCCAGAAAATTCTACATCATTTCCGATCAACAATATGTCATTCACATATACTTATCAGAAAGGCTATAGTGCTCCCACTCACTTTCTTGTAAATACAGGCTTCACCACAAGTCTGTATAAAACCATATGCTTTGATCACACTATCAAAGCGTATATTCCAACTCTGAGAGGCTTGCACCAGTCCGTAAATGGATCACTGGAGCTTGCACACTTTGTTAGCACCTTTAGGATCGACAAAACCTTCTGGTTGCATCAGATACAACTCTTCTTTGAGATATCCATTAAGGAATGCAGTTTTGACTTCCATTTGCCAAATTTCATAAAATGCGGCAATTGTTAACATGATTCGGATAGACTCTAAGCATCGATACGAGTGATAAAATCTCATTGTAGTCAACACCTTAAAATTGTCGAAAATCTTTTGCGACAATTCGAGCTTTGTAGATAGTAACACTACTATCAGCGTCCGTCTTCCTCTTGAAGATCCATTTATTCTCAATGGCTCACCGATCATCGGGAAAGTCAATCAAAGTCCATACTTTGTTCTCATACATGGATCCCATCTCGGATTTCATGGCCTCAAACCATTTCACGGAATCTGGGCTCATCATCGCTTCCTCATAGTTCGTAGGTTCGTCATGGTCTAGTAACATGATTCCCAGAATAGGATTACCGTACCACTCTGGTGCGGAACATATTCTGTTTGACCTACGAGGTTTGGTAGTAACTTGATCTGAAGTTTCATGATCATCATCATTAGCTTCCACACTAATTGGTGTAGGAATCACAGGAACTGATTTCTGTGAAGAACTACTTTCCAATTCGGGAGCAGGTACAATTACCTCATCAAGTTCTACTTTACTCCCACTCAATTCTATCAAGAGAAACTCCTTTTCTAGAAAGGATCCATTCTTAGCAACGAATGTCTTGCCTCCGGATCTGTGATAGAAGGTGTACCCAACAATCTCCTTTGGGTATCCTATGAAGACACATTTCTTCGATTTGGATTCAAGCTTATCAGGTTGAAGCTATTTCACATAAGCATTGCAGCCCCAAACTTTAAGAAACGACAGCTTAGGTTTCTTGCCAAACCACAGTTCATTTGGTGTCGTCTCAACGGATTTAGATGGTGCCCTATTTAACGTGAATGCAGCTGTCTCTAATGCATAACCCCAAAACGATAGTGGTAAATTGGTAAGAGACATCATAGATCACACTATATCTAATAAAGTACGGTTACGACGTTCGGACACACCATTATGCTGTGGTGTTCCAAGTGGCGTGAGTTGCGAAACTATTCCACATTGTTTCAAATGAAGACCAAACTCGTAACTCAAATATTCGTCTCCGCGATCAGATCGTAGAAACTTTATTTTCTTGTTACGGCGATTTTCCACTTCACTCTGAAATTCTTTGAACTTTTCAAATGTTTCAGACTTATGTTTCATCAAGTAGATATACCCATATCTGCTCAAATCATCCGTGAAGGTCAGAAAATAACGATACCCGCCGCGAGCCTCAACACTCATCGGACCGCATACATCAGTATGTATTATTTCCAATAAGTCAGTTGCTCGCTCCATTGTTCCGGAGAACGGAGTCTTAGTCATCTTGCCCATGAGGCATGGTTCGCAAGTTTTATTCATGTAAATAGAACAACAATTATTCTTTGACTTAAATGAATAATTGTATTGCAATAAACATGATCCAATCATATTCATGCTCAACGCAAACACCAAATAACATTTATTTTAGGTTCAACATTAATCCCGAAGGTAAAGGGAGTGTGCGATGGTGATCTTATCATCCTTGGAATCACTTCCAACTCACATCATCACCTCGCTCTCAACTAGTCTCTGTTTATTTTGCAACTCTCGTTTCGAGTTACTACTCTTAGCAACTGAACCAGTATCAAATACCGAGGGGTTGCTATAAACACTAGTAAAGTACACATCAATAACATGTATATCAAATATACCTTTGTTCACTTTGCCATCCTTCTTATCCGCCAAGTATCTAGGGCAGTTCCACTTCCAATGACCATTTCCTTTGCAGTAGAAGCACTCAGTTTCAGGCTTGGGTCTAGCTTTGGGCTTCTTCATGGGAGTGGCAACTTGCTTGCCATTCTTCTTGAAGTTCCCTTTTTTCCCTTGCCCTTTTACTTGAAACTAGTGGTCTTGTCAACCATCAACACTTGATGCTTTTATTGATTTCTACCTTCGCTGATTTCAGCATCACGAAGAGCTCGGGAATCGTTTTCGTCATCCCTTGCATATTATAGTTCATCTCGAAGTTCCAATAACTTGGTGACAGTGACTAGAGAACTTTGTCAATCACTATCTTATCTGGAAGATTAACTCCCACTTGATTCAAGCGATTGTAGTACTCAGACATCCTGAGCACATGCTCACTGGTTGAGCTATTCTCCTCCATCTTGTAGGCAAAGTACTTGTCAGAGGTCTCATACCTCTCGACTCGGGCATGAGTCTGAAATACCAATTTCAGCTCTTGGAACATCTCATATGCTCTGTGGCGTTCACAATGTTTTTGAAGTCCCGGTTGTAAGCCGTAAAGCATGGTGCACTAAACTATCAAGTAGTCATCATACTGAGCTTTGTCAAACGTTCATAACATCTGCATCTGCTCCTGCAATAGGTCCGTCACCTAGCGGTGCATCAAGGACATAATTCTTCTGTGCAACAATGAGGATAATCCTCAAATCATGGAGCTAGTCCGCATCATTGCTACTAACATCTTTCAACTTATTTTTCTCCAGGACCATATCATAAATAAAACGGGGAAGCTATACGCGAGCAACTGATCTACAACATAGATATGCAAATACTATCAGGACTAAGTTCATGATAAATTTAAGTTCAATTAATCATATTACTTAAGAACTACCACTTAGATATTCATCCCTCTAGTCATCTAAATGATCACGTGATCCATATCAACTAAACCATGTCCGATCATCACGTGAGATGGAGTAGCTTTCAATGGTGAACATCACTATGTTGATCATATCTACTATATGATTCACGCTCGACCTTTCGGTCTCAGTGTTCCAAGGCCATATCTGTATATGTTAGGCTTCTCAAATTTAAGCCGAGTATTCTGCGTGTGCAAAACTGGCTTGCACCCGTTGTATGTGAACGTAGAGCTTATCACACCCAATCATCACGTGGTGTCTCGGCACGACGAATTGTCGCAACGGTGCATACTCAGGGAGAACACTTATACCTTGAAATTTAGTGAGAGATCATCTTATAATGCTACCAGCGTACTAAGCAAAATAAGATGCATAAAGGATAAATATCACATGCAATCAATATAAGTGATATGATATGGCCATCATCATCTTGTGCCTTTGATCTCCATCTCCAAAGCACCGTCATGATCTCCATCGTCACCGGCTTGACACCTTGATTTCCATCGAAGCATCGTTGTCGTCTCGCCAACAATTGCTTCTACGACTATCGCTACCTCTTAGTGATAAAGTAAAGCAATTACATGGCGATTGCATTTCATACAATAAAGCGACAAACATAAGGCTCCTGCTAGTTGACGATAACTTTTACAAAACATGATCATCTCATACAACAATTTATATATCATCACGTCTTGACCATATCACATCACATCAATCCCTGCAAAAACAAGTTAGACGTCCTCTACTTTGTTGTTTCAAGTTTTACGTGGCTGCTACGGGCTTAGTAAGAACCGTTCTTACCTACGCATCAAAACCACAACCATTTTTTGTCAAGTGTGCTGTTTTAACCTTCAACAAGGACCGGGCGTAGTCACATTCGATTCAACTAAAGTTGGAGAAACAGACACCCACTAGCCACCTGTGTGCGAAGCACGACGGTAGAACCAGTCTCATGAACGCGGTCATGTAATGTCGGTTTGGGCCGCTTCATCCAACAATACCGCCGAATCAAAGTATGACATGCTGGTAAGCAGTATGACTATTATCACCCACAACTCTTTGTGTTCTACTCATGCATATAACATCTACGCATAGACCCGGCTCGGATACCACTGTTGGGGAACACAGTAATTTCAAAAAAATTCCAACGATCACGCAAGATCTATCTAGGAGATGCATAGCAACGAGAGGGGAGAGTGTGTCCACGTACCCTCGTAGACCGAAAGCGGAAGCGTTTAGTAACGCAGGTGATGTAGTCGAATGTCTTCGCGATCCAACCGATCCAGCACCAAACGTACGGCACCTCCGCGGTCAGCACACGTTCAGCTCGATGACGTCCCTCGAGCTCTTGATCTAGTTGAGGCCGAGGGAGAGTTCCGTCAGCACGACGGCGTGGTGACGGTGATGATAAAGTTACCGGCGCACGGCTTCGCCTAAGCACTACAACGATATGACCGAGGTGTGTAACTGTGGAGGGGGGCACCGCACACGGCTAAGAAAAATCTTGAGTCCCTTTGGGGTGCTCCCCTCCCTCATATATAAAGGAGGAAGGGAGGAGGCGACCGGCCTAGGGGCGCGCCAAGCATAGGGAGTCCTACTAGGACTCCCAAGTCCTAGTAGGATTCCCTTTCCTATTCGGAGTAGGAGAGAAGGAAAGAGAGGGAGAGGGAGAAGGAAAGGCGGGCTGCGCCCCACCCCTTGTGCAATTCGATTTGGGCAGGGGGGAGGCGCGTGCCACCTCTTGGCCCTTCTCCCCTCTCTCCACTAAATCCCAATAAGGCCCATTACTTTTCCTGGCGAATTCTCGTATCTCCCCGGTACTCCGAAAAGTACCCAAATCACTCGGATCCTTTCCGATATCCAAATATAGCCTTCCAATATATGAATCTTTACCTCTCGACCATTTCAAGACTCCTCATGTCCGTGATCTCATCCGGGACTCCGAACAAACTTCGGCCATCAAATCACATAACTCATAATACAAATCATCATCGAATGTTAAGCGTGCGGACCCTACGGGTTCGAGAACTATGTAGACATGACCGTGACACATCTCTGGTCAATAACCAATAGCGGAACCTAGATGCTCATATTTGCTCCTACATATTCTACGAAGATCTTTATCAGTCAAACCGCATAACAACATACGTTGTTTCCTTTGTCATCGGTATGTTACTTGCCCGCGATTCGATCGTCGGTATCCTCATACCTAGTTCAATCTCGTTACCGGCAAGTCTCTTTACTCGTTCCGTAATGCATCATCCCGTAACTAACTCATTAGTCACATTGCTTGCAAGGCTTATAGTGATGTGCATTACCGAGAGGGCCCAGAGACACCTCTCCGATTCACGAGTGACAAATTCTAATCTTGATCTATGCCAACCCAACAAACACCTTCGGAGACACCTATAGAGAATCTTTATAATCACCCAGTTACGTTGTGACGTTTGATAGCACACAAGGTGTTCCTCCGGTATTCGGGAGTTGCATAATCTCATAGTCAGTGGAACATGTATAAGTCATGAAGAAAGCAATAGCAATAAAACTAAACGATCATTTATGCTAAGCTAATGGATGGGTCTTGTCCATCACATCATTCTCCTAATGATGTGACCTCGCTCATCAAATGCGAACACATGTCTATGGTCAGGAAACTTAACCATCTTTGATTAACGAGCTAGTCTAGTAGAGGCATACTAGGGACACTTTGTTTTGTCTATGTATTCACACATGTATCAAGTTTCCGGTTGATACAATTCTAGCATGAATAATAAACATTTATCATGATATAAGGAAATAAAATAATAACTTTATTATTGCCTCTAGGTCATATTTCCTTCACGAACAACATCCGGTCACCAAATCACATAACTCATATAATACAATATCGTCATCGAACGTTAAGCGTGCGGACCCTACGGGTTCGAGAACTATGTAGACATAACCGAGACACCTCTCCGATCAATAACCAATAGCGGAACCTGGATGCTCATATTGGCTCCTACATATTCTACGAAGATCTTTATCGGTCGAACTGTTATGACAACATACGTTATTCCCTTTGTCCATCGGTATGTTATTTGCCCGAGATTCGATCGTCGGTATCTACATACCTAGTTCAATCTCGTTATCGGCAATCTCTTTACTCGTTCCGTAATACATCATCCTGCAACTAACTCATTTTTTTGAACCTGAAACAGTAGGAGCACCTCCTACTACAATTAAATTAATATAATATGAGTCTCAAAATTACATGATGATTTACAACCACCCCATTTTTTTGTGTGTGTGGGGGGGGGGGGGGTTAATACAAGGTGTCTAATAGAGCGGGGATGAGATGCTTGTGTTTCTCCTCAACCCTATAAGTTAGGAGCGAATAGTCCTCTTTGAATCTTACAACCAGGAGTCTCTGGATGGTGCTATCCCTCTGAAGTGTTTGTTATTACGTTCCTTCCAAATGCTCCAGGCTGCCAGCAGGAAAGCTTCCATAAACAGCGGTCGTGCCCACCTATCCTTGGTAGTAACAATATTTTGTAGCCTGGTCCCTCCTTGCTGCCACGACAAACCCAAGCTGGCCTAGCAAAGTTGGCTGAAATGACATTCGAAGAACAGGTGCTCAATGGTTTCATCAATGTGCATGCCTAATGAGGACATCAATACCATTGTTACACCCACAGCCCCTACTGTTACATATAATGGACCAATTACTAGAGCTCGCACACGCCAATTAAATTACCAGGTACTTTCGTTTCTTGGTAATGATTCTAATGTTCATGAGAATATGATGCTGCCTAAATTGGATACTTTTGTTTTGCTTACAAATGAAGGGCCTAGCTTGGAGAAGGATGAACATTGGAGCAAGAACAAGCATGGAGTTGATGGCATGCGCAAGGAGAACAAGAACGGAGTTACAAGTGATGATTTCAGGACTTTGAAGCCACCATAAGGAGTGAATGAAGCCTTGGACGAAATATACAAGATGCCACTTCATAAATTTCGTCCAGAGGCTATTCTAGGTGCTGCGTCACCTTATTATTGGGCCAGGCCCATTTAATTTCGAAATACATAAGTATAGGCTGTTTTTAGAGACTGTATGTGTGGGGAAACAAGAGATAGGGTTGGTTTCGGACCCCTTCCCCAAGGGCCATGAAATTCCCCCCTCTTCCTCCATATATACAGCCCTTAGGGCACCGTTTAGACTTTGGGTTTTGTTTAGATTAAAAGTTCGCCATAGCTGCAACTTCGCGTACTTCGTTTGTGTTCAACGACCAGACAAAGGCATCACAGCACCCCACCTTGATCAATAAAGCTTTCCTCTTATATTCGCAATATCCAGATTGCAATCTTAGTTTCTTGCTTGTTCTTCATTTGCCTGCAGGAAACAGACCTTCGTGGTCAGGTTGATCGTGCTCTGGCGTGGTCAATAACCTCTCGGAGTTGGTTTAGGGATTGCTAAGGCGCGATGTCCTCATACGTTCGTAGTCGGATCGTCAAAGTCGACTTCCTCCAAAACGATAGCCACCATCTCATCGAAAGACGAGACACCTCGCCTCTATCAAGTGGTATCAGATTTTCAGGTTGCTCGGTGAGATTTTACAGTTTTTCGTAGTTTAGATCGAGTCTGTTCTTCATACCTACAGTCCACGAAAAATCCAAAAAAAAGTCTGGAGACCCCCGGGCAGTTTTTAGGCCAAAAATTTGGCGACCAAAAATATTTTTTCCCTATCCTATTTTTAGGCATAACAACATACGTTGTTTCCTTTGTCATCGGTATGTTACTTGCCCGCGATTCGATCGTCGGTATCCTCATACCTAGTTCAATCTCGTTACCGGCAAGTCTCTTTACTCGTTCCGTAATGCATCATCCCGTAACTAACTCATTAGTCACATTGCTTGCAAGGCTTATAGTGATGTGCATTACCGAGAGGGCCCAGAGACACCTCTCCGATTCACGAGTGACAAATTCTAATCTTGATCTATGCCAACCCAACAAACACCTTCGGAGACACCTATAGAGAATCTTTATAATCACCCAGTTACGTTGTGACGTTTGATAGCACACAAGGTGTTCCTCCGGTATTCGGGAGTTGCATAATCTCATAGTCAGTGGAACATGTATAAGTCATGAAGAAAGCAATAGCAATAAAACTAAACGATCATTTATGCTAAGCTAACGGATGGGTCTTGTCCATCACATCATTCTCCTAATGATGTGACCTCGCTCATCAAATGCGAACACATGTCTATGGTCAGGAAACTTAACCATCTTTGATTAACGAGCTAGTCTAGTAGAGGCATACTAGGGACACTTTGTTTTGTCTATGTATTCACACATGTATCAAGTTTCCGGTTGATACAATTCTAGCATGAATAATAAACATTTATCATGATATAAGGAAATAAAATAATAACTTTATTATTGCCTCTAGGTCATATTTCCTTCACGAACAACATCCGGTCACCAAATCACATAACTCATATAATACAATATCGTCATCGAACGTTAAGCGTGCGGACCCTACGGGTTCGAGAACTATGTAGACATAACCGAGACACCTCTCCGATCAATAACCAATAGCGGAACCTGGATGCTCATATTGGCTCCTACATATTCTACGAAGATCTTTATCGGTCGAACTGTTATGACAACATACGTTATTCCCTTTGTCCATCGGTATGTTATTTGCCCGAGATTCGATCGTCGGTATCTACATACCTAGTTCAATCTCGTTATCGGCAATCTCTTTACTCGTTCCGTAATACATCATCCTGCAACTAACTCATTTTTTTGAACCTGAAACAGTAGGAGCACCTCCTACTACAATTAAATTAATATAATATGAGTCTCAAAATTACATGATGATTTACAACCACCCCATTTTTTTGTGTGTGTGTGGGGGGGGGGGGTTAATACAAGGTGTCTAATAGAGCGGGGATGAGATGCTTGTGTTTCTCCTCAACCCTATAAGTTAGGAGCGAATAGTCCTCTTTGAATCTTACAACCAGGAGTCTCTGGATGGTGCTATCCCTCTGAAGTGTTTGTTATTACGTTCCTTCCAAATGCTCCAGGCTGCCAGCAGGAAAGCTTCCATAAACAGCGGTCGTGCCCACCTATCCTTGGTAGTAACAATATTTTGTAGCCTGGTCCCTCCTTGCTGCCACGACAAACCCAAGCTGGCCTAGCAAAGTTGGCTGAAATGACATTCGAAGAACAGGTGCTCAATGGTTTCATCAATGTGCATGCCTAATGAGGACATCAATACCATTGTTACACCCACAACCCCTACTGTTACATATAATGGACCAATTACTAGAGCTCGCACACGCCAATTAAATTACCAGGTACTTTCGTTTCTTGGTAATGATTCTAATGTTCATGAGAATATGATGCTGCCTAAATTGGATACTTTTGTTTTGCTTACAAATGAAGGGCCTAGCTTGGAGAAGGATGAACATTGGAGCAAGAACAAGCATGGAGTTGATGGCATGCGCAAGGAGAACAAGAACGGAGTTACAAGTGATGATTTCAGGACTTTGAAGCCACCATAAGGAGTGAATGAAGCCTTGGACGAAATATACAAGATGCCACTTCATAAATTTCGTCCAGAGGCTATTCTAGGTGCTGCGTCACCTTATTATTGGGCCAGGCCCATGTAATTTCGAAATACATAAGTATAGGCTGTTTTTAGAGACTGTATGTGTGGGGAAACAAGAGATAGGGTTGGTTTCGGACCCCTTCCCCAAGGGCCATGAAATTCCCCCCTCTTCCTCCATATATACAGCCCTTAGGGCACCGTTTAGACTTTGGGTTTTGTTTAGATTAAAAGTTCGCCATAGCTGCAACTTCGCGTACTTCGTTTGTGTTCAACGACCAGACAAAGGCATCACAGCACCCCACCTTGATCAATAAAGCTTTCCTCTTATATTCGCAATATCCAGATTGCAATCTTAGTTTCTTGCTTGTTCTTCATTTGCCTGCAGGAAACAGACCTTCGTGGTCAGGTTGATCGTGCTCTGGCGTGGTCAATAACCTCTCGGAGTTGGTTTAGGGATTGCTAAGGCGCGATGTCCTCATACGTTCGTAGTCGGATCGTCAAAGTCGACTTCCTCCAAAACGATAGCCACCATCTCATCGAAAGACGAGACACCTCGCCTCTATCAAGTGGTATCAGATTTTCAGGTTGCTCGGTGAGATTTTACAGTTTTTCGTAGTTTAGATCGAGTCTGTTCTTCATACCTACAGTCCATGAAAAATCCAAAAAAAAGTCTGGAGACCCCCGGGCAGTTTTTAGGCCAAAAATTTGGCGACCAAAAATATTTTTTCCCTATCCTATTTTTAGGCTTTTCTGAGTCTTTTGAGACACTCGTCATCATAGTGATTTTTTTGTCGCACTTTTTCGTCGTCGCTGCCCTGATTTTCGAAAAAATAGTCAAAAAAATTTCATGCCCATCCTGTCAGTTTAACCTGGGAAGAGTTTTGAGACACTCGCCATTATAGTGATTTTTCGCAAAAAAAGAGGAGCGCAAAAAAAAAACAGAGCGATTTTTTTTCTTCCAGAGTGTGCTTTTTCCCTTGTTTATGTGCAGCGCCGTGATTTTATTAGTGTTCTAGGCTCGCGTCTCTAGCACGGTCTAGCCTAGGACCAGCACAGTACCGTCGTTGAGCGTTTATTCAACATTGCATCTCTGAATTGATTATTGCTGACCCTTTTTGCTACCATATTATAAGCCTTCCCAGCTCCACATACATCTACATCGTGCGTTTGACTCTCCCTGGTAATCGCTCTATCCAAGCTTTGAGAGTTTTGATTACATCGGTTGCCGATCACCGCCTGCTGCTGGGTATGAACTGGTAAGAATTTGAGATTTTCTTGACGGATTTGTGACACCCACCACCACCACCACTTGTTAGTAGTCTATAGGATCATATTTGTGTGTGTTTCTATTACTGCTAACCATGCCAGGATCACAAGCCGACGAGATTGACTGGGAGAACTTAACGAACATGGAGCTTCATGATAAGTTTCAGCAAATGATGACTAAACAGGTGCAAGATGTGCTGAACAATTTTGAAGAGGCCATGGAGAAGATCACTGGCCTTGAGAAGACGTTCGAAACAAAGCTTGATAACAAATTTAATGAACTGCTTGCGCGTCTTCCACCACCGGTCGCACCTCTGCAACAACAACAACAACAACAACAACAACGACTACCTCCACGTCGGGAAACAGCCCTCCGCCGAGCGAGCCGTGTCCCTCTTCAGCCTGGCCAAACTGCTGGTGCTGCTATTAATATTTCTGTGGCTCCTGCTGCTGATGTGGAGGAGGATGATTCTGCGGGACATTACGAGGATGAGGTTGATCAAAATCAGAACTACATGCAACCACCAGCACCACAACCACCAGGTCGTCCACATGCAAATAATGGCAATGTTAGGGCTCCCCCTCAGGTACGAGATCATGACCATCTCCCTAAACTGAAATTGAATATTCCACCATTTGAGGGTAGATATGTTCCTGATATATATCTTACTTGGGAGTTAGAAACTGAACAACGATTTACATGTTTACAATATCCTGAGGAGAGACGTGTTCCTGCTGCTGTTTGTGCTTTCGCTAGCTTTGCATGTGTTTGGTGGTCTGAACATTGTAGATTATATCCTGTTCCAGCTACTTGGGCTGCTTTGAAAACTGCTATGCGTACTCGTTGGGTTCCACCATATTATCAACGTGAATTACTTCAAAAATTGCAGCGCTTAAGACAAGGAAAAAATTCTGTAGAAGAATATTATCAGGAATTACAAACTGGCTTGATTAGATGTGGTATTGTTGAGGAGAATGAAGCTATGCTTGCACGTTTTATGGGTGGATTAAATAGAGAGATTCAGACCATTCTAGAGTATAAGGATTATAATAATATCACTCATTTATTCCATCTTGCTTGTAAAGCTGAACGTGAAGTGCAGGATCGACAGGCATTGGCGCGAACTAACTTTTCTGCAGGTCGACCTTCATCATGGACACCACATGCATCATCTACTTTCACTGCACCATCACCTCCTTCAGGTGCCACCTCCAACCGTGATACAAGAAAGCAGGCACAACCACCACTATCTACCAAGAGCACACCTACCGGGCCTGCACAGAGCTCTTCTTCTTCCATGGCGTCAACAGGGCACACAAGTGATATTATTTGTCGTCGTTGTAAGGGAAGAGGACATTTTGCGAGAGAATGCAAATCTCAGCGTGTGATGATTGCTACTGAGGATGGTGGGTATGAGTCCGCTACTGACTATGATGAGGAGACTTTGGCTCTTATTACACATGAAGAACACGGTGGAGATGATTCTGATCATGAGACGCAATACATGGCTGCTGAAGATGCTGACAGGTATGAATGTTTAGTTGCTCAACGTGTTTTGAGTGTGCAGGTTACACAAGCTGAGCAAAATCAGAGGCATAATTTGTTCCATACAAAGGGAGTTGTGAAGGAACGTTCTATTCGCGTCATCATAGATGGAGGGAGCTGCAACAACTTGGCTAGCATGGAGATGGTGGAGAAGCTATCTCTTACCACAAGACCACATCCACATCCTTACTACATCCAATGGTTCAACAACAGCGGCAAGGTTAAGGTCACACGTACTATTCGTGTGCATTTTAGTATCTCTACATATGCTGATTATGTTGATTGTGATGTGGTACCTATGCAAGCATGTTCCTTATTACTTGGTAGACCATGGCAATTTGATAATAATTATGTACACCATGGTAGAAACAATCGGTATACTCTTGTTCATAAGGATAAAAATATTACTTTGCTTCCTATGACTCCTGATTCCATTTTGAAAGATGATATTAATAGAGCTAATAAAGCAAAACAGGAGAAAAATAAGAGTGAAAATCAGATTGTGGCAAAAGAATTTGAGCAACAAATGAAGCCTAATAATAAACCATCTAGTGTTGCTTCTGAAATTAAATTGAAAAGTGCATGTTTACTTGCCACCAAATCTGATATCGATGAGCTAGATTTTAGCAAATCTATTTGCTATGCTTTTGTGTGCAAAGAGGCATTATTTTCATTCGAGGACGTGCCTTCCTCTTTGCCCCCTGCTGTCACTAACATTTTGCAGGAGTTCGCTGACGTCTTCCCACAAGACGTGCCACCGGCATTTCCACCTATTCGAGGGATTGAGCACCAAATTGACTTAATTCCCGGTGCATCGCTACCCAGCCGTGCACCATACCGTACCAATCCAGAGGAGATGAAGGACATTATGCGTCAAGTACAGGAGCTGCTCGACAAAGGTTATATACGTGAATCTCTTAGTCCTTGTGCTGTTCCTATTATACTAGTGCCTAAAAAGGATGGTACGTCGCGTATGTGTGTTGATTGTAGAGGCATTAATAATATTACTATTCGTTATCGTCATCCTATTCCTAGGCTAGATGATATGCTTGATGAATTGAGTGGCTCTACAATATTCTCCAAAGTTGATTTGCGTAGTGGATACCATCAAATTCGTATAAAATTGGGAGATGAATGGAAAACAACATTTAAAACTAGGTTTGGTTTATATGAGTGGTTAGTCATGCCTTTTGGGTTAACTAATGCACCTAGTACTTTCATGAGACTAATGAACGAAGTTTTACGTGCTTTCATTGGACGATTTGTGGTAGTCTATTTTGATGATATACTGATTTATAGCAAATCTTTGGAAGAACATTTGGAACATTTATGTGCTGTTTTTATTGCTCTACGTGATGCACGTTTGTTTGGTAACCTTGGGAAGTGCACCTTTTGCACCGACCGAGTAT
The DNA here is from genome assembly GCF_018294505.1 of Triticum aestivum. Lineage (NCBI taxonomy): Eukaryota > Viridiplantae > Streptophyta > Magnoliopsida > Poales > Poaceae > Triticum > Triticum aestivum. The sequence continues at coordinate 265,316,689 of NC_057802.1, forward strand.
CTTTTCTTGGCTATGTTGTTACTCCACAGGGAATTGAAGTTGATAAAGCCAAGATTGAAGCTATTGAGAGTTGGCCGCAGCCCAAAACGGTCACACAAGTGCGGAGTTTTCTTGGACTCGCTAGTTTCTATAGGCGTTTTGTGAGAGATTTTAGCACCATTGCTGCACCTCTCAACGAGCTTACAAAGAAGGATGTGCCTTTTGTTTGGTGTACCGCATAGGAAGAAGCCTTCACGGTATTGAAACATAAGTTGACACATGCTCCTTTACTCCAACTTCCTGATTTTAATAAGACTTTTGAGCTTGAATGTGATGCTAGTGGAATTGGATTAGGAGGTGTGTTATTAGAAGATGGCAAACATGTTGCATACTTTTCTGAAAAATTGAGTGGGCCTAGTCTGAACTATTCTACTTATGATAAAGAATTATATGCTCTTGTTCCGACTTTAGAAACATGGCAACATTATTTATGGCCCAAAGAATTTGTTATACATTTTGATCATGAATCTTTGAAACACATTAAAAGTCAAGCAAAACTGAACCGTAGACATGCTAAATGGGTTGAATTCATTGAGACTTTCCCTTATGTCATTAAACACAAGAAGGGTAAAGAAAATGTTATTGCTGATGCATTGTCTCGTTGTTATACTATGCTTTCACAACTTGACTTTAAAATATTTGGTTTGGAGACCATCAAAGATCAATATGTGCATGATGCTGAATTTAAAGATGTATTGCAGAATTGTAAAGAAGGTAGAACATGGAACAAGTTCGTCGTTAACGATGGATTTGTGTTTCGTGCTAACAAGCTATGCATTCCAGCTAGCTCCATTCGTCTTTTGTTGTTGCAGGAGGCGCATGGAGGAGGACTAATGGGACACTTTGGCGTGAAGAAGATGGAGGATATACTTGCTACACATTTCTTTTGGCCAAAGATGAGACGGGATGTTGAGCGTTTTGTTGCTCGCTGCACTACATGTCAAAAAGCTAAGTCACGACTCAATCCTCATGGTTTATATATGCCTTTGCCTGTACCTAGTGTTCCTTGGGAGGATATATCTATGGACTTTGTTTTAGGTTTACCTCGAACAAAGAAGGGGAGGGATAGCATATTTGTTGTCGTGGATAGATTCTCGAAAATGGCACACTTTATACCATGTCATAAAAGCGATGATGCTGTTAATGTTGCTGATTTGTTCTTTCATGAAATTATTCGCTTGCATGGTGTGCCAAATACTATTATTTCAGATCATGATACTAAATTTCTTAGCCACTTTTGGAGATGTTTATGGGCTAAGTTGGGGACTAAACTGCTTTTTAGTACTACTTGTCACCCCCAAACTGATGGACAAACTGAAGTAGTCAATAGAACATTGTCTACTATGTTTAGGGCTGTTTTGAAGAATAATAAGAAAATGTGGGAAGAATGCTTGCCTCATATTGAATTTGCTTATAATCGTTCATTGCATTCTACTACTAAGATGTGCCCTTTTGAAATTGTGTATGGTTTCCTACCTCGTGCACCAATTGATTTGTTGCCTCTTCCATCTTGGGAGAAGGTTAATTTTGATGCTAAAGAACGTGCTGAATTGATTTTAAAAATGCATGAGTTAACTAAGGAAAACATTGAGCGTATGAATGCTAAATATAAACTTGCTGGAGATAAGGGTAGAAAACATGTTGTGTTTGCACCTGGAGATCTTGTTTGGTTACATTTGCGTAAGGATAGATTTCCCAATTTGCGCAAATCAAAGCTAATGCCACGTGCTGATGGTCCTTTTAAGGTGTTAGAGAAAATAAATGAAAATGCATATAAACTTGAGCTACCTGCAGATTTTGGGGTTAGTCCCACTTTTAACATTGCAGATTTGAAGCCTTATTTGGGTGAGGAAGATGAGCTTCCGTCGAGGATGACTTCATTTCAAGAAGGGGAGGATGATGAGGACATCAATACCATTGTTACACCCACAACCCCTACTGTTACAACCATTGTTACACCCACAACCCCTACTGTTACATATAATGGACCAATTACTAGAGCTCGCGCACGCCAATTAAATTACCAGGTACTTTCGTTTCTTGGTAATGATTCTAATGTTCATGAGAATATGATGCTGCCTAAATTGGATACTTTTGTTTTGCTTACAAATGAAGGGCCTAGCTTGGAGAAGGATGAACATTGGAGCAAGAACAAGCATGGAGTTGATGTGCGCAAGGGGAACAAGAACGAAGTTACAAGTGATGATTTCAGGACTTTGAAGCCACCATAAGGAGTGAATGAAGCCTTGGACGAAATATACAAGATGCCACTTCATAAATTTCGTCCAGAGGCTATTCTAGGTGCTGCGTCACCTTATTATTGGGCTAGGCCCATGTAATTTCGAAATACATAAGTATAGGTTGTTTTTAGAGTCCGTATGTGTGGGGAAACAAGAGATAGGGTTGGTTTCGGACCCCTTCCCCAAGGGCCACGAAATTCCCCCCTCTTCCTCCATATATACATCCCTTAGGGCACCGTTTAGACTTTGGGTTTTGTTTAGATTAAAAGTTCGCCATAGCTGCAACTTCGCGTACTTTGTTTGTGTTCAACGACCAGACAAAGGCGTCACAGAACCCCACCTTGATCAATAAAGCTTTCCTCTTATATTCGCAATATCCAGATTGCAATCTTAGTTTCTTGCTTGTTCTTCGTTTGCGTGCAGGAAACAGACCTTCGTGGTCAGGTTGATCGTGCTCCGGCGTGGTCAATAACCTCTCGGAGTTGGTTTAGCGATTGCTAAGGCGCGACATCCTCGCACGTTCGTAGTCGGATCGTCAAAGTCGACTTCCTCCAAAATGATAGCCACCATCTCATTGAAAGATGGGACACCTCGCCTCTATCAACGCCACACAGGATGCAGTCATGATCATCTCCAATGTTGTAATGTCTTCTCCTAAGCATATTCCTTGTGTTTAAGCGATCAGAAAGGAGCAGCCATCCAAAAACTTTGATCTTCATGGTTGATTTTGATTTCCATAGCCATCAAAAGGATTGATGCGCCTGTATGTCCCGGAAGTAGAAGGAGTAATATTTATGTGCCGTGAAGGTGGTGGACTCCCAAACATAGGTCCAATGATCATGTTCTAGTTGGCTGTCGGAGAGGGTGACTGTTGCGGTGGCCAATTGCATCTGCCCGACCTCTGCATGCGCTTGAGGAGATAGTGGTAGATGAAACGCCTCTCCGAGAGACGTGATGCCCAAGAAATCTCTAACGGATATATCTTCGTTATTTGTGAAGGAGAACACTCTCGGATGGTCCTCTGCCAAAATGTGTTCTCCCCAAAGATCTTTCCAGAACAGCACCGTGTCACCTCTAACTATTTGTGCTTGTGTGATTCCTCGGAATGTGGGCATTAGCTTGGAGACATCTCTCCACCAGAATGAGCCACAAGCATCTGTGGCATGAGGTATCTTGTTTTCATAGTATGTGGACCAGATGAGCTCCACCCAAGGCAAATCAAAGTGGTTGTAAAATTTATGCAGATATTTCAAGAGCAACGCATCACCTTGAATTCTTAGGTTTAGAAATCCTAGGCCGCCACATTCCTTTGGCCGTCAGACCATATCCCATGAAGCCAGGGAGTTGCTTTTGTCTCCTTGTTCTGTTTTTTTGGTCCAGAGACACTTCCGTCGAATCTTATCAAGAAGCTCAATAATTTTTGTCGGGAGCCTGAGTGTGCATAGAGCAAATATTGCGAGTGAAGTAATGACATAGTTTAAGAGTGATAGTTTGCCTCCATAAGAAATCATGTTCAGCGTGGCTGACAATCTCCTCTCAATGCTACACACTAGCGACATCAGCTCTTGCACAGTGGGTCTTGTTGTGCCCAATGGGAGGCCTAGGTAAGTGAAGGGCATTTTTCCAACCACACATCCAAGTATATTAGCCAGTTCATCGCATTTTGTTGCATCACAGTTGATAGGTATAAGCGTAGATTTATTGAAGTTAATTTTGAGCCCAATGGAGTTGGCGTAATCAGTGAGGATCTTTTTGACGGTGGCCACTTGTTGCGTGCATGCAGGAAGGATTATGAGTGTTCGTCGGCATACTGGATGACCAGGTAGTCTTTTTGAGTTGTGGATGGGAAAGGCAGCTGATTTTGGCCATGTGCAAATGCATCATTGATTGAAGTAATTCCGCCGCTAGTACAAAGATGAGCGGAGAGAGGGGATCACCTTGTCGGACGCCATATTTGCAAAAGAACTGCCGCCCAGGTGTGCCATTTAGCAATACTGGGGATTTGCCAGAAGAGAAGATGCATTTAATCCATCCTAACCATTTTTTATTAAAGCTCATACTTCTCATAGTCTCAATCATTGCATCGTGATCAATCGTATCGAATGCCTTGGCAAAGTCTAGTTTTAGCAAAAAAAATTCTTTCTTCGAGGTTTGGCATTGATATATGTACTCATATGCCCATGCAAGGCAGTCTTGAATCGATCGTCCTTTGAGAAATCCATACTGGCTTTTGTGGATAATCTTTAGGATGCCTTTTTGTAATCGATTGGCTAGAAGTTTGGTGATCACCTTAAGACATCAATTGAGCAGCGTGATGGGCCTGTAGTCATTAATGGTCTCTGGAGAACTGATTTTAGGGATTAGGGTAATGAAACCATCATTAATACTCTCGAGGTTTAGGCCCCCTTCAAAGAATTGATTACACAACATGTAGAAGTCCTCCTTAATGATTGACCAGCAATGTTTTAAAAATATCCCAATGAAGCCATCGGGGCCAGGTGCTCTCTCGGCAGGCATTTCACGGATCACTTTGTCATTTTCCTCATGGGAGAAAGGTGACGTTAGCTCTTCTAGCCCATCACATTTTTTAATAATTCTCGTCAGATCAAATTTCATGTCGTGAGGAGTTGAGGAGCCCAGTCTATTTTTGTAAGTGTGGAAGATTATGGATTCCTTACCAGCATGATCTTCAACCGTATCCCCATCATAAGTGCAAAGCGAGGAAATGTTATTTCTTCTGTACCTTTCATGCGCTAGGGCTTGGGAGAATTTGGAGTTCTCATCACCAAATTGAACCCAGCGTATAGTGCATCATTTTTTCCAATAGATTTGCTGGTATTTAAGAAGTCTGAGGATATGAGCTTTTAAAACTCTTCTGAAGTTGTGTTCAGGTGTGGAGAGTGGTCTTTTATCTTCCAGTGTATCGATTTCATTGAGAGCCTTGTTTGAATTTTCAATGGCCACCGAGAGTTTGGAGATACCCTTGCTCCAAATTTTGAGATCGTGTCGAAGGCATTTGAATTTTCATCTAAGAACCGTGGCTAAGTTGTTCGAGTGAACTTGTTTGGCCCAGGATGTCGAGACCACCTCCATAAATCCAGGGTGCTGCAACCAGTATGACTCAAAACAAAATATTTTTGATCTCGGAATTGCTATTTCAATGGTGACTACGCACGGTGTGTGGTCTGTCACAGGTTTGCCCTGCGGTTTAACCCATGTTTTTGGGTAAGAAGATGTCCAATTATTGCTAGTGAAAAACCAGTCCAGCTATTCGAGTAACGGATCCATTAGTCACTTTTGCTTGCAAGGCTTCTTATGATGTGCATTACCAAGAGGGCCCAGAGATACCTCTCCGATACCCAGAGTGACAAATCCTAATCTCGATCTATGCCAACCCAACAAACACCTTCGGAGATACCTGTAGAGCATCTTTATAACCACCCAGTTACATTGTGACATTTGATAGCACACAAGGCATTCCTCCGGTATCCGGGAGTTGCATAATCTCATAGTCAAAGGAATATGTATTTGACATGAAGAAAGCAATAGCAATAAAACTGAACGATCATTATGCTAAGCTAACGGATGGGTCTTGTCCATCACATCATTCTCCTAATGATGTGACCCCGTTATCAAATGACAACTCATGTCCATGGTTAGGAAACCTTAACCATCTTTGCTCAACGAGCTAGTCAAGTAGAGGCTCACTAGGGACACAATGTTTGTTTATGTATTCACACATGTATTAAGGTTTCTGATCAATACAATTCTAGCATGAATAATAAACCTTTATCATGAATTAGGAAATATAATAATAACCATTTTATTATTGCCTCTAGGGCATATTTCCATCAGTCTCCCACTTGCACTAGAGTCAATAATCTAGTTCACATCACCATGTGATTTAACACCTATAGTTCACATCGCCAGGTGACCAACACCCAAAGAGTTTACTAGAGTCAATAATCTAGTTCACATCTGTGATTAACACCCAAAGAGTAGTAAGGTGTGATCATGTTTTGCTTGTGAGAGAGGTTTAGTCAACGAGTCTGTCACATTTATATCCGTATGTATTTTGGAAATTTCTATGTCTACAATGCTCCGCATGGAGCTACTCTAGCTAATTGCTCCCACTTTCAATATGTATCCAGATCGAGACTGAGAGTCATCCGGATCAGTGTCAAAGCTTGCATCGACGTAACTCTTTATGATGAACTCTTTATCACCTCCATAACCGAGAAACATTTCCTTAGTCCCCTTTAGGTACCTAAGGATAATTTTGACCGCTGTCCAGTGATCTACTCCTGGATCACTATTGTACCGCCTTGCCAAACTCATGGCAAGGCACACAAATAGGTCTGGTACATAGCATGACATACTTTATAGAACCTATGACTGAGGCATAGGGAATGACTTTCATTCTCTCTATATATTCCGCCGTGGTTGGGTTTTGAGTCTGACTCAACTTCACACCTTGTAACACAGGCAAGAACCCTTTCTTTAACTGGTCCATTTTGAACTTCTTCAAAACTTTATCAAGGTATGCGCTTTGTGAAAGTCCTATTAAGCGTCTTGATCTATCTCTATAGATCTTGATGTCCAATATATAAGCACCTTCACCAAGGTCTTTCATTGAAAAAACTCTTATTCAAGTATCCTTTTATGCTATCCGGAAATTCTACATGATTTCCAATGAACAATATGTCATCCACATATAATATTAGAAATGCTACAGAGCTCCCACTCACTTTCTTGCAAATAGAGGCTTCTCTGAAAGTCTGTATAAAACCATATGCTTTGATCACCTCATCAAAGCGTATATTACAACTCCGAGATGCTTGTACCAGTCCATAGATGGATCGCTGGAGCTTGCACACTTTGTTAGCACCTTTAGGATCGACAAAACCTTCTGGTTGCATCATATACAACTCTTCTTTAAGAAATCCGGGGTTCCGTTGATGAAGATGCCGTACGCAGTGGAATTTGCGAGTGGCTCCAACGCCGCAGAATCGGTAGCCCCGCGATGGGGTTGAGCTTCCCATCTTCGGGGGACTTGATCTGCTCCGGATCTAAGGCCAGAGTTGCTGCAGGAGCTCTCTCCTGGATGCGGCCCGATGACAGGTTTAAGCCATGTCCATCGGGGCGGCAGGGAGCGATTGACGCGGTCTCGAATCCATCGAAGATCAAGTCTCCATGGATGTTCGCAACGTAGTTCAAGCTTCCGAATCTGACCTGATGGCCAGGGGCGTAGCTGTCGATCTGCTCCAGATGGCCAAGCGAGTTGGCCCGCAGTACGAAGCCGCCAAACACGAAGATCTATCCGGGGAGAAAGGTTTCTCCCTGGATAGCATCATCATTGACGATTGAAGGGGCCATCAAACCTTTTGTCGACGGCACAGTGGAACTCTCAATGAAAGCACCAATGTCGATGTCAAAACCAGCGGATCTCGGGTAGGGGGTCCCGAACTGTGTGTCTAGGATCGATGGTAACAGGAGACGGGGGACACAGTGTTTACCCAGGTTCGGGCCCTCTCTATGGAGGTAATACCCTACTTCCTGCTTGATTGATCTTGATGAATATGAGTGTTACAAGAGTTGATCTACCACGAGATCGTAATGGCTAAACCCTAGAAGCCTAGCCTATGTGAATATGGTAATGAATGTCTTACCCGGACTATGCTCTCCGGTTTATATAGACACCGGAGAGATCTAGGGTTACATGGAGTCGGTTACATAAGAAGGAATCTTCACAGCCGGTCACCTAGCTTGCCTTCCACGCCAAGGAGAGTTCAACCCGGACACGGGTATAGTCTTCGGCCTTCGTATCTTCACAGCCCATCAGTCCGACCTAATGAATAACAGGCCGGACGCCCGAGGACCCCTTAGTCCAGGACTCCCTCAATAGCCACTAGGCAACCCGACCTGATTTGTCCGAAATGACCCTGGGTCACTAAGGAACTGACACGTGTTCCAACGGTCAGATTTCAAACACACGCGGCAGCTTGACTTGGGCTACAAGTAAAGCTGACTCATCCAGCTTTGGATAAGATTTGCTCTCATTGTCTTCGCTCGAAGACATAGGATTTGGTTGAGCATCACTTCAGTCACTCTGACTTTGTTCACTTGGACCCCACTTAACAGTACGGTGGTTCCTATGACTCAACAAAGAAGAAAAGGAAACTACGAAACAACTATGTCTTCGTACTCCATAATCTTCACGTGAATGTCTTCTCGAGTCATAAGCTTCGGTGTGATTGTCTTCACATACCACCATTGTCTTCAATGTCTTCATACATTTTTAGGGGTCATCTCCGGTAGGTAAACCGAATTAATGAGGGACTACTACCTGTGTTATCCTGCAATTCTCACAAACATATTAGTCCCTCAACCAGGTTTGTCGTCAATACTCCAAAAGCAACTAGGGGTGGCACTAGATGCACTTACAGGGACAGCCACAGGCGCACTCTGCCAGCTGGAACAATCATCACCTGGCCAGATTTGCAAGCCGCTTTCCGTGCCCGCTTCATTCCTCAGGGAGTCATGGACCGGAAGAAGCGTGAGTTCTGCAACCTCACCCAAGGAAACAAAACTGTGGAAGCTTATCAGCGGGAGTTTCTGGACTTATCCCGCTATGCTGAAGAAGACATTGCAACTGATGCTCGCAAACAGGAGAAGTTCCGTGGCGGCCTTCAAGCTGACATCAAGCTCGCACTTCTAGTGCATGACTTTGCTGATTTCGCCACCTTGGTGAACAAGGCTATCAATGTCGAGACTGGTCTGCAGGAACACCAGAGCTCTCATAGGCACAACCGTGACACGGGCTCATCTTCGGGCCCACCCTCGCAGAAGTGTAAGATATGGATTCCCAACAGGATGTACCAGCCAACTGCACCTGCCCCAAGGCAGACCTATGCTGCACCTCGTCTGCCTCCTCCACCATCTAGGCAGCCAAGGCTTCCAGCACCACCACCCCGAGCTCCTGTTCCCACTCCCAATAATGGTCTGTGCTTCAGGTGTGGACAATCGGGACACCGTGCTAAGGAATGCAACCAGAACCAGAATCAACTGGCCCTTCCCGCAGCTGGCCGTGGAAGCAACCAGCCCCGCAACAACAATGCCAAGTCTTATGGTCGTGTTCATGCCAACCATGTTGATCTCAATGAAGTTCTAGACCAGCCTGCTACTGTGATGGGTACACTCCTCGTAAATTCAGTACCAGCATTCGTTTTATTTGATACAGGTGCATCGCATTCATTCATGTCATAAGATTTTGCATTCATGAATGGCATTAAAAGCGAAGACATGAATGCTTCGCTATTAGTACACACCTCTGCGGGCCAATGTCGAACCTCCATGATTTGCAACGACGTCCCTGCTAAAATCGAAGGACTAGAATTCCTTGTCTCTCCCATCGTACTGAAGTCCTGTAGCATTGATCTCATTCTGGGAATGGATTGGTTAAGAGCGCATACTACTTCAATTGTTTGCGCCACTAAGACCGTCCATTTGCTACACCCTTCTGATAAAATAATAAGCTACAATGCTCGACTGGTTCAGAATGCCGAGGCAAGGCTTTATGCCTTGAATGCATTGAACGCTGCACCACTCGAGGGCATTGAAAACATTCCCGTCGTTCGCGAATTCCAAGAGGTCTTTCCTGAAGAACTTCTAGGGATTCCCCCTGCTAGAGCTGTCGAATTCATCATCGACTTGAAACCAGGCACCACTCCTATAGCCAAGCGACCCTACAAGATGCCGCCGCATGAACTCATTGAGCTTAAGGAGGAAATCGACAAATCTCTTCGCAGTGGTTTCATTCGCCCAAGTTGCTCTCCTTGGGGAGCACCTTCTCTCTTTGTCAAGAAGAAGGATGGGACAAACCGATTAGTCCAAGACTACCATCCTATAAACCAAGCTACTATTCAGAATAAATATCCTCTTCCTCGGATCAATGATTTGTATGATCAACTGGCTGGTTCATCGGTGTTCTCTAAACTTGACTTGAGGTTGGGTTACCACCAGATCTGTGTTCGTGAAGAGGATATCCCAAAGACCGCCTTCGTAACTCGATATGGTTCATACGAGTACACCGTCATGTCATTCGGCTTAACCAATGCTCCAGCCACCTTCTCTCGTCTGATGAACTATATATTCATGGAATACCTCGACAAGTTTGTCGTGGTTTATCTGGATGATATCCTGGTATTTTCCAAGAACAAAGAAGAGCATGCTGAACATATTCGTCTTGTGCTGGAAAAGCTATGAGAGCATCAACTATATGCCAAGTTCTCTCAATGTGAATTCTGGCTACCCGAAGTAACCTATCTTGGGCATGTCATCTCTAAGGATGGTATTGCCGTCAACCCTGAACGAGTCCAAGCTATTCTTGATTGGACTCCTCCGAAGAACATTAAGCAAGTCAGAAGTTTTCTCGGACTCGCCAGCTATTGCCGTCGATTCGTCGAGAACTTCTCCAAGATCGCCAGGCCTCTGACTAACCTGTTGCATAAGGGCGTCAAGTTCCAATGGACAGACAAATGTCAGGAAAGTTTCCAGGCACTTAAAGACAAGTTGACTTCTGCGCCAGTGCTAGCTCCACCTGATACTAAGAAGGACTTCGTCATTTACTGCGACGCTTCCCGTCAAGGATTAGGCTGTGTCCTAATGCAAGACCGCATGGTGATTGCTTATGCCTCTCGCCAATTGTGCCCTCACGAACATAACTACCGAGTTCACGACCTCGAGCTTGCTGCTGTCATTCATGCACTAAAGCAGTGGCGACATTACCTTCTCGGTAATCGTTGCGCGATCTTCACTTACCACCAAAGTCTGAAGTATCTGTTTACTCAGCCAGACCTGAACCTCCGTCAGCAGAGATGGATGGAGATTGTTGCAGACTTTGACTTGGGTATTTCCTATACACCAGGCAAGGCTAATGTAATGGCTCATGCCTTGAGCCGCAAGTCTTACTGCAACCACCTCCAGGTTCACAAAGTTCAGCCCTCGCTTGTTGAAGAATTCAGAAAGCTGAACCTCCATATTGTTCCTCCGGGTGCACTCGCTCCCCCTCCCGAAGATTTCCCCAAGATGAACCTCCGTGTTGTTACCCAGGGTTCCCTCAATACCCTGGCTGTCGAACCAGATCTCTTGGAATCCATCAAGAGGCTTCAGGGCTATGACTCTCAAGTTGAGAAGATTAAACACTACCTCGCAGAAGGAAAGCCCTCATTCTTCACTGTTGCTGATGATGGCACTTTGTACTTCAAAGGCCGCCTAGTGGTGCCGTGTAAGGAGAAAAACCTGGATATGACACAAGAGGTTATGAAAGAAGCTCATGATACGCCTCTGTCTATTTATCCTGGTAGCACCAAGATGTACCAAGACATTCGTCAGAGATTCTGGTGGTCAAATATGAAGCAAGACATTGCTCGCTATGTTGCTGAGTGTGACGTTTGCCGTCGTATCAAAGCAGAACATCAAAGGCCTGCTGGAACTCTGCAACCTATCTCTATTCCTGAATGGAAATGGGACCATGTTGAAATGGACTTCGTCACTGGATTTCCCAAATCACAGAAAGGTAATGATGCTATTCTTGTCGTCATTGACCGGCTTTCTAAAGTTGCACATTTTCTGGCGGTCAAAGAAACGATCACTGCTAGTTAGCTTGCAACTCTCTACATGTCCAGAATTGTTTCACTTCACAGTATTCCACTGGTTATCAGTTCAGACCGTGGCAGCTTATTCACTTCAAGATTCTGGGCAAGTTTCCAAGAAGCTATGGGAACTCATCTGTCATTCAGTACTGCATTTCATCCTCAGTCGCAAGGGCAAGTTGAACATGTCAACCAAGTTCTCGAAGACATGCTTCGAGCTTGTGTTATTTCCTTCGGCAAGAAATGGGAGGAATCTCTCCCGTATGCTGAGTTCTCCTATGATAATAGCTATCAAGCTAGTCTGAAGATGGCCCCCTTCAAAGTGTTATATGGACGAAAGTGCCAAACCCCTCTGAACTGGTCAGAAACTGGGGAACGTCCACTCTTTGGTCCGGATATTATCCAACATGCCGAAGAACAAGTCCGCATTATTGATGAGAATCTCAAGACTGCTCAGTCGCGTCAGAAGAGTTAGTATGACCATCATCATAAAGACATGGTCTATCAACCTGGCGAAAAGGCCCATCTTCGAGTTACACCAATGAAGGGTGCTCACCGCTTCGGGATCAAGGGCAAGCTAGCTCCTCGCTATATTAGCCCATTCACTATTCTGGAGAGGCGTGGAAAAGTGGCATATCAACTGGAGCTTCCGCCGAACCTTTCTCAGGTTCACGATGTGTTCCATGTGTCACAGCTCCGCCGTTGCTTCGAGGACCCAATCCGAGCAGTGGATCATGAAGTGCTCGAATTGCAATAGGACCTCTCCTATAAAGAGCATCCGGTCCGCATTCTCGACCAAGCTGAACGCCGCACACGTCAAAAGGCGATCAAGTTCCTCAAGGTCCAGTGGTCGCACCATTCTGAAGATGAAGCCACTTGGGAACGCGAGGATCGCGTGCGTGATGAATACCCCGCACTGTTTTCTTCTACCTCCTAAATCTCGGGACAAGATTTCTTGTAGTGGAGGAGAATTGTAACGCCCGGATAATTATGCTACAGTGAACCTATGCTAATGATGCCACGTCACCCCCATTACTGTTGCTAATCACGTGTTAGTTCAAAACATTTCAAATTCAAAAATGAATTAGTGACAAACACCCAAAGTTTTCAAAAGTTGAAACAAAATTGTTCGGACAGTGCCAAATATGGCATAGGTAATTATGGTGTAGAAGACACAATTTTATAAAATACTTAAATGCCCTAAATTAAATAAAACAGAAAAGGAAAAGAAATAAAAGAAAAGAAAATACAAAAGCAGAAGACAAAAGAAAAAAGAGAGAAAAGAAACCCCCCCAACCCCCCCTGGGCCAACTGGCCCAGCTAGCCAACAGCCAAAACCGGCCCAGCCAGGTCGGCCCACTCCCCCTGTTCCCCCGGTCGCCTCCTTCCCCGCGCCCTGTTCCCCCGACCGCGCCATGAACAGGAGGAATAGGGGCGCGTCCCCGTCGCACCACCTCGCCGACACCGCCGAGGGGATAAGATCGCCAGCGCCGCGCCTCCTCGGGTCTCCTTCCCACTACACACCGCGCTCCCTCTCGACCTCTCCCTCTCCCCTCAGATCCACCTCGCCACTCCTCCTTTCCCACCGCATCCGAGCGCTGCCATGGACTCGCCGCCGTAAATCGCGCGACCACAGCCACCGCCTCGCCTCGCCAACGTGTCCGTCGTCTCCACCATCGTCCTCCTCATCGACCGGTGGCCGCAGCTGGAGCTCGGAGGCACTGCTGCAACGGTTCCCTTCTTCCTCATCTCCGGTCGTCGCCGCTCTTCACCAACTCCGGCGACGCCCCCTGCTGCTACTAAACCCCCAAGGGCCACCGTGTGTGCCGCTCGGTGAGCTCCGCTACCTCTTGCTCACCGTTTGCTCTCGCGCGCCCTAGCTAGCGGCCGCCGACGCGCCCGAACGCAGCACCTCGGAGCTCATCGCCGACGAGTCTCCGGTGACCAATTGGTCATGGGCCGGTGCCGGTTGCACTCACCGCGCCCTGTAGATCCTTCCCAGCCTCTCCATTTACCCGCTAGCTCGTCGTAGCCCTGTTTCCCTCGAGCTCCCGTACGTATCGCCGCACGCGCTCGTCGCCGGCAACCGTCCGGTGACCTTTTGGTCCCGGGCTCGTGCCCATTGTGCTCGTACGCACACGTAGAGGCCTCCTGGCCTTATAGAGAGCTTGCTACCGCGCCGCATCGCTGTTCCCTCTCGCGGCCGAACTCCGGCGTCTGCCTCTCTGCTCGCTGACGCCGCTGCGGTGCGTCTCCGGCATCGCCACCACCCCCACTTGATGCGGCCCGGTTCCAGCTTTGGAACGCGACCAAAAACATGGCGAACGGACCACCACAGCGGATTTCCGGCCACCTCCCGAGCCGCGCCGCCGCATTTTGCCTCGTCGGCGTCGTTCCGGCGCCATCCACCGACGTGGCTAGGCGGGCCCCACCCCTGGGTCACTGCCAGTGGGCCATGGGGGCCCCGTTGACTGGGTTGGCCCAGTCAACGTGCTGACTGGGCAGCACAGTGGCACTGACATGCGGGGCCCACGCCATAAACGCATAAAAATAAATAGATAAATTGCTAATTAATTAAATTAGTTAACTAAAACCCTATTCCCTCACTGACTATTGGGCCCCATCCGCTAATTAACCCATTTAGTTAGTCTAAACCCCATGTTAGTGCCCCTGACAATGACATGTGGGTCCCACTTGACCCACCTGTCTGGTTTGACTGGTCAACCGACCATTTGACTTGTTGATGTCACCCTGATGTCATGCTTACGTCATCATTTACTATTCTGGATAATTCGAATTTAAATAAATAATTAAAATCAGAAAATGATTAAAACTTTAGAAAAACATAGAAAATAAACCGTAGCTCAGATGAAAATGTTTTCTACATGAAAGTTGCTCAGAACGACGAGACGAATCCGGATACGCAACCCGTTCGTCCGCCACACATCCCTAGCATAGCAAACACGCAACTTTCCCCCTCCGGTTCATCTGTCCAGAAATGTGAAACACCGGGAATACTTTCCCGGATGTTTTCCCCCTTCGCCGGTATCACCTACTACTGCGATTGGGCACCACTAGCAACGCTCATTGTCATGTCATGCATCGTCATGCATATGTTTGCATTATATTTATTGTTTCTTCCCCCTCTTCTCTCGCTAGACTCCGAGACCGACGCCGCTGCTACCCAGTACGACTACGGTGTTGACGACCCCTCCTTCTCGGCTGAGCTTCCAGGCAAGCCCCCCCTTGATCATCAGATATCGCCTATTCTTCTCTCTACTTCTTGCATTAGAGTAGTGTAGCATGTTACCACTTTCCGTTAATCCTATCCTGATGCATAGCCTGTCCTTGCTACTACTGTTGTTACCTTTACCTGCAATCCTACATGCTTAGTATAGGATGCTAGTATTCCATCTATGGCCCTACATTCTTGTTCGTCTGCCATGCTATACTATCGGGTCATGATCACTCGGGAGGCGATCATGGGTATATACTTATATACATATTATATGATACCTGTGGTGACTAAAGTCGGGTTGGCTCATAGAGTACCCACGAGTGGATCTTTGTGGCGGAGCGATAGGGCAGGTTGAGACCACCTAGGGGAGAGGTGGGCCTGGTCCTGGTCGGTGTTCAAGATTACTTCATAATAACATGATTAACGAGATCTTGGTATTTGATCTGAGTTGGGTCGTTGACCTTATACGCACTAACCACCACGTGGGACAAGATATGGGCAACCGGCGTCGTGGTACCAGCCGAAGCCTTCGTGACGTCAGCGACTGAGCGACGCGCGCCGGATTGGACTGGAACGCCTGCTCTTGTATTAGGGAGGCTAGGTCTACTTCCGTCCGCCCTCGCAACATGCAGGTGTGCAATGGGCGATGGGCCCAGACCCCTGCGCCATAGGATTTAGACCGGCGTGCTGACCTCTCTGTTGTGCCTAGGTAGGGCTGCGACGTGTTGATCTTCTGAGGCCGGGCATGACCCAGGAAAGTGTGTCCGTCCAAAGGGGATCGAGCGTGTCAGGTAATGTGGGGCACCCCTGCAGGGAAGTTGATCTATTCGAATAGCCGTGATCTTCGGTAACAGGACGACCCGGAGTTGTAGCTTGACCTTATGACAACTAGAACCAGATACTTAATAAAACACACCCTTCCAAGTGCCAGATACAACCCGGTGATCGCTCTCTAACAGGGCGACGAGGAGAGGATCGCCGGGTAGGATTATGCTATGCGATGATACTTGGTGAACTTACCATCTACTCTCTTCTACATGCTGCAAGATGGAGGCTGCCAGAAGCGTAGTCTTCGATAGGATTAGCTATCCCCCTCTTATTCTGGCATTCTGCAGTTCAGTCCACCGATATTGCCCTTTACACAGATACCCATGCATAAGTAGTGTAGATCCTTGCTTGCGAGTACTTTTGATGAGTACTCACGGTTGCTTTTCTCCCCGTTTCCCCCCTTTCCTTTCTTCTTGGTTGTCGCAACCAGATGCTGGAGCCCAGGAGCCAGACGCCACCGTCGACGACGACTCCTACTACACTAGAGGTGCCTACTACTTCGTGCAAGCCACTGACGACGACCAGGAGTAGTTTAGGAGGATCCCAGGCAGGAGGCCTGCGCCTCTTTCGATCTGTATTCCAGTTTGTGCTAGCCTTCTTAAGGCAAACTTGTTTAACTTATGTTTGTACTCAAATATTGTTGCTTCTGCTGACTCGTCTATGATCGAGCACTTGTATTCGAGCCCTCGAGGACCCTGTTTGTATTATGATGCTTGTATGACTTATTTATGTTTTTAGAGTTGTGTTGTGATATCTTCCCGTGAGTCCCTGATCTTGATCGTACACGTTTGCGTGCATGATTAGTGTATAATTGAATCGGGGGCGTCATTTGATAACGGGATCACATCATTAGGAGAATGATGTAATGGACAAGACCCATCCGTTAGCTTAGCATAATGATCGTTCAGTTTATTGCTATTGCTTTATTCATGTCAAATACATATTTCTTCGACTACGAGATTATGCAACTCACGGATACTGAAGGAATACCTTGTGTGCTATCAAACATCACAACATAACTGGGTGATCATAAAGATGCTCTACAGGTATCTCCGAAGGTGTTTGTTGAGTTGGCTTAGATCGAGATTAGGATTTGTCACTCCGAGTATCGGAGAGGTATCTCCGAGCCCTCTCGGTAATACACATCATAAGCTTGCAAGCAAATGACTAAGGAGTTAGTCACAAGGTGATGTATAAAGGGACGAGTAAAGAGACTTGCCGGTAACGAGATTGAACTAGGTATGAAGATATCGACGATCGAATCTCGGGCAAGTAACATACCGATGGACAAAGGGAATTACGTATGTTGTCATAACGGTTCGACCGACAAAGATCTTCGTAGAATATATAGGAGCCAATATGGGCATCCAGGTTCCGCTATTGGTTACTGACCGGAGAGGTGTCTCTGTCATGTCTACATAGTTCTCCAACCTGTAGGGTCCGCACGCTTAACGTTTGTTGATGATATAGTGTTATATGAGTTATATGTTTTGGTGACCGAATGTTGTTCGGAGTCCCGGATGAGATCACGGACATGACGAGTAGCCTCGAAATGGTCGAGAGGTAAAGATTGATATATAGGACGATTGTATTTGGACACCGGAAGTGTTTCGGGACGTACCGAGAAGGAATCTGGTCACCGGAAGGTGTTCCCAGCACCCCCCGGCAAGTTATGGGCATTATGGGCCAAAGGAGGGGACAGACCAGCCCACAAGGGGGCTGGTGCACCCCCTCCCTTGTTTGGACATAAGGAAAGGGGGGCGCGGCTTGGGAGGGACCCCAAGTAGGATTCCTCCTACTTGGGCGCCTCCTTTGGCTGCTCCTCCCTCCCTCCCACCTATATATATGTGGGAGGGGAGCGCCTAGCACACAATAGACAATTGCCAAGCCATGTGCGGCGCCCCCCTCCACTGTTTACACCCCCAGTCATATTCGTAGTGCTTAGGCGAAGCCCTGCAAAGATCACTTCACCATCACCGTCACCATGCCATCGTGCTGCCGGAACTCATCTACTACCTCGTCGTCTTGCTGGATCAAGAAGGTGGAGGACGTCACCGAGCTGAACGTGTGCTGAACGCGGAGGTGCCGTATGTCCGGTACTCGATCGGTTGGATTGCGAACAAAGTTCGACTACATCAACCCTGTTGTGAAACGCTTCCGCTTACGGTCTATGAGGGTGCGTAGACACACTCTCCCCCTCTCATTGCTATGCATCTCCATGGATAGATCTTACGTGTGCGTTCTAATTTTTTTGTTTTCCATGGAACGTTTCCCAACAGTAATTTGTATAGGTGCATGTATTGCAATGCTTGAAAACGAGGCCTAGGGTCCGTACTTTCGCTAGTGCAATCTCTCAACAATGCTAATATAATTGGATCATGTAACCATCCCTGAACGTGCGATGAAGAATCACTCCAAAGTTCCTATCTAGCGGAGAACATAAGAAGAAATTGTATGTAGCTATTCTTTCTAATCGATCTATCCAAGAGTTCGTACTAAAATAACACCAAGTTATTCTTTCCGGTCGATCTATCAAGTGTTCGTACTAAAATAACACTAAGTTATTCTTTCTGGTCGATCTATCAAGAGTTCATACTAAAATAATACCAAAGCAAATTCAGATTCATAATACTCAATCCAGCACGAAGAACCTCAAAGAGTGCCCCAAGATTTCTGCCGGAGAAACAAAAGACGAGAACGTGCATCAACCCCTATGCATAGATTACTGATACGTCCATTTTGCATCATGTTTTCTTATTGTTATTTATGATGTTTTTATCCATAATAATGCTTTTTGGAGAAATTCTAATGCCTTTTCTCTCATAATATGCAAGGTATACACAAAAAGGGAGAATTCCGGCAGCTGGAAATCTGGACCTGGAAAAGCTACATCAGGCTACCTATTCTGCACAACTCCAAACAAGCTGAAACTTCATGGAGATTTTTTATGGAATATTTGAGGAATATTGGAGAAAATAACTACCAGAGGGGCCCCACTAGGTGGGCACAACCCACTTGGGCGCGCCAGGCAGCCCAGGCGCGCCCTGGTGGGCTGTGCTCACCCAGGCCCACCTCCGGTGCCCATCTTCTGGTATATATGTGATTTTGACCTAGAAAAAAACAAGGAGAGAACTTTCGGGATGGAGCGGCGCAGTCTCGAGGCGGAACTTGGGTAGGAGCACTTTTGCCCTCCGGCGGAGCGATTCCGCCGGGGGAACTTCCCTCCCGGAGGGGGAAATCATCGTCATCATCATCACCAACAACTCTCCCATCTTTGGAGGGCAATCTCCATCAACATCTTCAACAACACTATCTCATCTCAAACCCTAGTTCATCTCTTGTGTTCAGTCTTGTTACTGGAACTATAGATTGGTACTTGTGGGTGACTAGTAGTGTTGATTACATCTTGTAGTTGATTACTATATTGTTTATTTGGTGGAAGATTATATGTTCAGATCCAATATGCTATTTAATACTCCTCTGATCATGAGCATGATTATCATTTGTGAGTAGTTACTTTTGTTCTTGAGGTCATGGGAGAAATCATGTTGCAAGTAATCATGTGAACTTGATATGTGTTCGATATTTTGATAGTATGTATGTTGTGATTCCCTTAGTGGTGTCATGTGAACGTCGACTACATGACACTTCACCATATTTGGACCTAAGGTAATGCATTGTGGAGTAGCAATTAGATGATGGGTTGCGAGAGTGACAGAAGCTTAAACCCCAGTTTATGCGCTATTCCGTAAGGGACCGATTGGATCCAAAAGTTTAATGCTATGGTTAGAATTTATTCTTAATACTTTTCTCATAGTTGCGGATGCTTGCGGGAGGGTTCATCATAAGTAGGAGGTTTGTTCAAGTAAGAACATCACCTAAGCACCGGTCCACCCACATATCAAATTATCAAAGTAGCGAACACACATCAAACCAACATGATGAAAGTGGCTAGATGAAATTCCCGTGTACCCTCAAGAACGCTTTGCTTATCATAAGAGACCATTTTGGCCTGTCCTTTGCCTAAAAAAGGATTGGGCTACCTTTCTGCACTTTTGTTACTACTATCGTTACTTGCTCGTTACAAATTATCTGGCTATCAAACTACTCCGCTACTTACAATTTCAGCACTTGCAGACATTACCTTGCTGAAAACCACTTGTCATTTCCTTCTGCTCCTCGTTGGGTTCGACACTCTTACTTATCAAAAAGAGCTACAATTGATCCCCTATACTTGTGGGTCATCAAGCCTATTTTCTGGCGCCGTTGCCGGGGAGTGAAGCGCCTTTGGTAAGTGGAATTTGGTAAGGAAACATTTATATAGTTTGCTGAAATTTCTTGTCACTTGTTATTATGGAAAACAATCCTTTGAGGGGTTTGTTCGGGGTATCTTCACCTCGACCGGAACCACAATTAGCTACTCCTCAACCTACTGCACCTATTGAAAATATTGAATACGAAATTCCTTCGGGTATGATAGAACAACTGCTAGCTAATCCTTATGCAGGAGATGGAACCGAACATCTTGATATGCACTTGATATATGTGGAACAAATTTGTGGATTGTTTAAGCTTGCAGGTTTGCCCAGGGATGAAGTTATGAAAAAGGTTTTCCCTTTATCTTTGAAGGTAAAAGCATTGGCATGGTATAGGCTATGCGATGATATTGGATCTTGGAATTGGAATCGTCTGAAATTGGAGTTCCACCAATTTTTTTATCCTATGCATCTAGTTCATCATGATCGGAATTATATATATAATTTTTGGCCTCGTGAAGGATAAAGTATCGCTCTAGACTAGGGGAGGCTTAATTCAATGTTATATTCATGCCCCAATCATGAGCTCTCAAGAGAAATTATTATCCAGAATTTTTATGCTCGGCTTTCTCGTAATGATCAAACCATGCTTGATACTTCTTGTGCTGGTTCTTTTATGAACAAGACTATTGAATCCTGGTGGGATCTTTTGGAAATAATTAAACGCAACTCTGAAGATTGGGAACTCGACGAAGGTAAAGAGTCAGGTATTAAGCTTAAGTATGATTGTGTTAAATCTTTTATGGATACCGATCCTTTTGAAAAGTTTAGCACTAAATATGGACTTGACTCGGAGATAGTAGCTTCCTTTTGTGAATCATTTGCTACTCATGTTGATCTCCCTAAAGACAAGTGGTTTAAATATCACCCACCTATTAAAGAAGAAACTAAAGAACCGGTACCAGTTAAAGAAGAATCTATACTTTATAATGTTGATCCAGTTGTTCCTTCTGCTTATATTGAGAAACCACCTTTCCCTGTTAGGATAAATGAACATGCTAAAGTTTCAACCGTGGTTAACAAAAGCTATATTAGAACACCTAAACCCGATGAACAAATTAAAGTAGAACCTAGTATTGCTATGGTTAAAGATCTCTTGGAAGAAGATATGGATGGGCATGTTATTTACTTCTGTGAAGAAGCTGCTAGAATTGCCAAACCTGATAAAAAGGATAAACATAGACCTGTTGTTGGCATGCTCATCATCTCAGTTAAAATAGGAGATCACCGTTATCATGGTTTATGTGACATAGGTGCTAGTGTGAGTGCTATCCCTTACACCTTATATCAAGAAATTATGAATGACATAGCACCCGCAGAGATAGAAGACATAGATGTTACTATTAAAATTGCTAATAGAGACACTATATCACCAATTGGGACTGTCAGAGATGTTGAAGTCTTGTGTGGTAAAATAAAATACCCTACCGATTTTCTTGTTCTTGGTTCCCCACAAGATGAGTTTTGTCCCATTATCTTTGGTAGACCTTTCTTGTACACCATTAATGCTAAAATAGATTGTGAGAAACAAACTGTCGGTGTTAGTTTTGGTGATGAATCTCATGAGTTTAATTTTTCCAAGTTTAGTAGAAAACTTCATGAAAAAGAATTGCCTAGTAAAGATGAATTAATTGGTCTTGCTTCTATTGCTGTGCCTCCTACTGATCCATTGGAACAATATTTGCTAGACCATGAAAATGATTTACATATGCATGCAAGATATGAAATAGATAAGATTTTCTTTGAAGAACGTCCTCTGCTTAAACACAATTTTCCTATTGAAACTCTGGGAGGTCCTCCTCCACCAAAAGGTGATCCTGTGTTTGAATTAAAACAATTGCCAGACATTTTGAAATATGCTTATCTTGATGAAAAGAAGATATATCCTGTTATTATTAGTGCTAACCTTTCAGAACATGAAGACGAAAGATTATTGAAAGTTCTAAGGAAGCACCGAGATGCTATTGGATATACTCTTGTTGATTTAAAGGGCATTAGTCCCACTCTATGTCAGCACAAAATTAATATGGAGCCTGATGCTAAACCCGTTGTTGATCACCAACGCCGGTTAAATCCGAAGATGAAAGAAGTGGTAAGAACGGAAATACTAAAACTTCTGGAAGCAGGTATAATCTATCCTATAGCCGATAGTAGATGGGTAAGTCCTGTTCATTGTGTCCCTAAGAAAGGAGGTATAACTGTTGTTCCTAATGATAAGAATGAACTTATTCCACAAATAATTGTTACAGGCTATAGAATGGTAATTGATTTTGGAAAACTAAACAAAGCAACTAGAAAAGATCATTACCCTCTGCCTTTTATTGATCAAATGCTTGAAAGATTATCTCAGCACACACATTTTTGCTTCCTTGATGGATATTCTGGTTTTCACAAATACCTGTTTCTCAACCTGATCAAGAAAAGACCACTTTTACTTGTCCCTTTCGAACTTATGCTTATAGACATATGCCTTTTGGTTTATGTAATGCACCTGCTACCTTTCAAAGATGTATGACTGCTATATTCTCTGACTTTTGTGAAAAGATTGTTGAGGTTTTCATGGACGACTTCTCTGTTTATGGGAAGTCTTTTGATGAATGTTTAAGCAATCTTGATCGAGTTTTGCAGAGATGTGAACAAACAAATCTTGTCTTGAATTGGGAGAAGTGTCACTTTATGGTTAATGAAGGCATTGTCTTGGGTCATAAAATTTATAAAAGAGGTATTGAAGTGGACAATGCTAAGGTTGATGCAATTGAGAAAATGCCATGTCCTAAAGATATAAAAGGTATTCGTAGTTTCCTAGGTCATACTGGTTTCTATAGGAGATTTATCAAAGACTTTTCTAAAATTTCTAGGCCGCTTACGAGTCTTTTGCAAAAGGAGATTCCTTTTGTTTTTGATGATGATTGTTTAGAAGTCTTTGAAACACTCAAGAAAGCCTTAATTCTGCACCTATTGTTCAACCACCTGATTGGAACTTGCCTTTTGAAATTATGTGTGATGCTAGTGATTATGCTGTTGGTGCTGTTCTAGGACAAAGAGTTGATAAGAAACTGAATGTTATTCATTATGCTAGTAAAACTCTAGACAATGCTCAAAGAAATTATGCTACTACTGAAAAGGAATTCTTAGCAGTGGTGTTTGCTTGTGATAAATTTAGACCTTATATTGTTGATTCCAAAGTAACTGTTCACACAGACGATGCTACTATTAAATATCTTATGGAAAAGAAAGATGCTAAACCTAGACTTATTCGATGGGTTCTCTTGTTACAAGAATTTGATTTACAGATCACTGATAGAAAAGGAGCTGAGAACCCCATAGCTGATAATTTATCTAGGCTTGAAAATGTGCCTGATGACCCACTACCTATTGATGATAGTTTTCCTGATGAGTACTTAGCTACAATAAATGTTGCTCATAGTACTCCTTGGTATGCTTACTATGCTAATTACATTGTTGCTAAATATTTACCACCTAGCTTTACATACCAACAAAAGAAAAAATTCTTGTATGATTTAAGACATTACTTTTGGGATGACCCACATCTTTATAAAGAAGGAGTGGATGGTATTATTAGACGTTGTGTACCTAAGCATGAACAGGGACAAATCCTACGGAAATGTCACTCCGAAGCTTATGGAGGGCATCATGCTGGAGACAGAACTGCTCACAAGGTATTGCAATCTGGATTTTATCGGCCTACTCTCTTCAAGGATGCCCGTAAGTTCGCCTTATCTTGTGATGAATGTCAAAGAATAGGTAATATCAGTAAGCGTCAAGAAATGCCTATGAATTATTCACTTGCTATTGAACCATTTGATGTTTGGGGATTTGATTACATGGGACCTTTTCCTTCCTCTAATGGGTATACACATATTTTGGTTGCTGTTGATTATGTTACTAAATGGGTAGAAGCTATTCCAACCAGCAGTGCTGATCACAACACCTATATTAAAATGCTTAAGGAAGTTATTTTCCCAAGGTTTGGAGTCCCTAGATATTTAATGAATGATGGTGGTTCACACTTTATTCATGGCGTTTTCCGTAAAATGCTTGCCAAGTATGATGTTAACCATAGAATTGCATCACCTTATCATCCCCAGTCTAGTGGTAAAGTTGATCTTAGCAATAGAGAAATAAAATTAATTTTGCAAAAGACTGTTAATAGGTCCAGGAAGAATTGGTCTAAGAAATTAGATGATGCACTTTGGGCTTATAGAAAAGCATATAAAAATCCTATGGGTATGTCTCCTTATAAAATGGTTTATGGAAAAGCTTGTCATTTGCCTCTTGAGTTAGAACATAAAGCATATTGGGCCATCAAAGAGGTCAACTATGATTTCAAACTTGCTGGTGAAAAGAGGTTATTTGATATCAGCTCATTAGATGAATGGAGAACCCAAGCTTATGAAAATGCAAAAAAATTCAAAGAAAAAGTTAAAAGATGGCATGACAAAAGAATCCAAAAGCGTGAGTTTAAAGTCAGAGAATATGTTCTTTTGTACAACTCTCGTTTCACATTCTTTGCAGGAAAACTCCTATCAAAATGGGAAGGCCCATATGTCATCGAGAAGGTTTATCGGTCGGGAGCCATCAAAATAAATAATGCCGATGGTACTAACCCGAAGGTTGTTAATGGACAATGAATAAAACATTATATCTCAGTTATGCCCATTAATGTTGAAAGAAATATTATTCAAACTTTGACACCGGAAGAACACATAAAAGAGTCCTTCCGGAACACTCCAAAATCGTGAAAATAAGGAGGTACGTGATAGGGTAAGTAAACGGACTCCGAAAAATCCGCAAAAATATTTTTTATCAGTTTTGGAATATTTAGAAAATTAGGAAAATAAGAAACTTCTAGGAAGCGTACCCTGGTGGGCACAAGACACCTGGGTGTTGGGGAACATAGTAATAATTCAAAATTTTCCTACGTGTAACCAAGATCAATCTAGGAGATGCTAGCAACGAGAGAGAGAGAGAGAGAGTGCATCTTCATACCCTTGAAGATTGCTCAGCGGAAGCGTTACAAGAACGCGGTTGATGGAGTCGTACTCGCGGCGATTCAAATTGCGGAAGATCCGATCCAAGGGCCGAACAGACGGCGCCTCGGCGTTCAACACACGTACAGCCCAGGGACGTCTCCTCCTTCTTGATCCAGCAAGGGGAGAGGAGAAGTTGAGGGAGAACTCCGGCAGCATGACGGCATGGTGGCGGTGGAGCTCGTGGTTCTCCGGCAGAGCTTCGCTAAGCACTACGGAGGAGGAGGAGGAGGTGTAGGAGGAGGGAGGGCTGCGCCAGGGGAAGGGTGCGGCTGCCCGCCCACCCACTCATGATATATAGGGGAAAGGGGGAAGGAGGAGGCGCCCTAGGGTTTCCCTAGGGGAGGGGGCTGCCACAGGGGAAACACTAGATGGGTTTGGGCGCCCCCACCCCTAGGTGACTTGGCCCCCAAGCCGAGAGGGGCGGCTGCCCTTGGGGAGGTGCCCCCACCTCTCCAGGTTACGTGATATGGGGTGGGAGGGGCGCACATCGCCTTAGTGGGCTGGTGTTCCCCCTCCCCTTGGCCCATAAGGCCCCCCAACGCTAGTCGGGGCCTCCGAAACCCCTTTCGGCCACGCTAGTCGTCACTCGGTACCCCCGGAACAATTCCGGACTCCAATACCCTTCGTCCAATATATTAAGCTTCACCTCCAGACCATTCCGGAGTTCCTCGTCATGTCCGGGATCTCATCCAGGACTCCTAACAACCTTTGGTAACCACATACAATTTCCCATTACAACTCAGCGTCACTGAACCTTAAGTGTGTAGACCCTATGGGTTCGGGAACCATGCATACATGACCGAGACATCTCTCTTGCCAATAACCTATAGCGGGATCTGGATACCCATATTGGCTCCCACATATTCCACGATGATCTCATCATATGAACCACGATGTCGGGGATTCAATCAATCCCTTATACAATTCCCTTTGTCCATCGGTATGTTACTTGCCCGACATTCGATCGTTGGTATCCCTATACCTTGTTCAATCTCATTACCGGCAAGTCTCTTTACTTGTTCCGTAACACATGATCCCATGACTAACTCCTTAGTCACATTGAGCTCGTTTTGATGATGCATTACCGAGTGGGCCCAGAGATACCTCTCCGTCATACGGAGTGAGAAATCCCAGTCTCGATTCGTGCCAATCCAACAGACACTTTCGGAGATACCTCTAGTGCACCTTTATAGTCACCCAGTTACGTTGTGACGTTTGATACACCCAAAGCATTCCTACGGCATCCGGGAGTTGCACAATCTCATGGTCTAAGGAAAAGATACTTGACATTAGAAAAGCTCTAGCAAACGAACTACACGATCTTGTGCTATGCTTAGGATTGGGTCTTGTTCATCACATTATTCTCCTAATGATGTGACCCCGTTATCAACGACATCCAATGTCCATGGTCAGGAAACCACAACCATCTATTGATCAACGAGCTAGTCAACTAGAGGCTCACTAGGGATATGTTGTGGTCTATCTATTCACACATGTGTTAAGGTTTCTAGTTAATGCAATTATAGCATGAACAATAGACAATTATCAGGAACAAGGAAATATAATAATAACCATTTTATTATTGCCTCTAGGGCATATTTCCAACAGTCTCCCACTTGCACTAGAGTCAATAATCTAGTTACATTGTGATGAATCGAACACCCATAGAGTTCTGGTGCTGATCATGTTTTGCTTGTGGAAGAGGTTTAGTCAATCGGATCTGCGACATTCAGATCCGCATGTACTTTACAAACACATGTAGATGCCCCCATGACGCTTTGCTTGCAACTGCACCAGCTGACTGCCCCACCATTCAAAATATACACATACCCGGTTTGTGACTTGGAGTCATCCAGATCTGTGTCAGAGCTAGCTTCGACGTAACCCTTTACGGCGAGCTCTTCGATATGTCCATAAACGAGAAACATATCCTTATCCTTTTTAGGTACTTCAGGATATTCTTGACCGCTGTCAAGTGTTCCATACTGGGATCACTTTGGTACCTCCCTACCAAACTTATGGCAAGGTTCACATCAGGTCTGGTACACAGCATGGCATAAATAATAGAGCCTATGGCCGAGGCATAGGGGATGGCACTCATCTTTTCTCTTTCTTCTCCCGAGGTCGGGCGTTGAGCTGCGCTCAATCTCACACCTTGCAATACAGGCAAGAACTCCTTCTTGGACTGATCCATATTGAACTTCTTCAATATCTTGTCAAGGTATGTGCTTTGTGAAAGACCAATGAGGCGTCTCAATCTATCTCTATAGATCTTGATGCCTAATATGTAAGCAGCTTCTCCAAGGTCCTTCATTAAAAACACTTATTCAATTAGGCCTTTATGCTTTCCAAAAGTTCTATATCATTTCCCATCAACAGTATGTCATCCACATATAATATGAGAAATGCTACAGAGCTCCCACTCACTTTCTTGTAAATACCTCCATAAGTCTGTATAAACCCAAATGCTTTGATCATTTCATCAAAGAGAATGTTCCAACTCCGAGATGCTTGCACCAACCCATAGATGGAGCGCTGGAGCTTGCATACTTAGTCAGCATTCTTAGGGTCGACAAAACCTTCCGGCTGCATCATATACAATTCTTCCTTAAGGAAATCGTTAAGGAATGCCGTTTTGACGTCCATTTGCCAGATCTCATAATCATAGAATGCGGCAATTGCTAACATGATCCGGACAGACTTCAGCTTCGCTACGGGTGAGAAGGTCTCATCGTAGTCAACCCCTTGAACTTGTCGATAACCCTTAGCGACAAGCCGAGCCTTATAGACAGTCACATTACCATCTGCGTGAGTCTTCTTCTTAAAGATCCACTTATTCTGTATGGCTTGCCGATCATCGAGCAAGTCCACCAAAGTCCATACTTTGTTCTCATACATGTTTCCTATCTTGGATTTCATGGCTTCAAGCCATTTGTTGGAATTCGGGCCCGCCATCGCTTCTTCATAGTTTGAAGGTTCACCGTTGTCTAACAACATGATTTCCAGGATAGGGTTGCCGTACCACTCTGGTGTGGAACGTTTCCTCATGGACCTACGAAGTTCAGTAGAAACTTGACCTGAAGTTTCATGATCATCATCATTAACTTCCTCTCTAGTCAGTGCAGGCACCACAGAAACATCTTCCTGAGCTGCGCTACTCTCCGGTTCAAGAGGGGGTACCTCATCAAGTTCTACTTTCCTCCCACTTACTTCTTTCGAGAGAAACTCTTTCTCCAGAAAGGATCCACTCTTGGCAACAAAGATCTTGCCTTTAGATCTGAGGTAGAAGGTATAGCAAACAATTTCCCTAGGGTATCCTATGAAGACACACCTTTCTGCTTTGGGTTCGAGCTTTTCTGGTTGAAGTTTCTTGACATAAGCATCGCATCCCCAAACTTTCAGAAACTACAGCTTAGGTTTCTTCCCAAACCATAATTCATACAGTGTCGTCTCAACGGATTTAGACGGTGCCCTATTTAAAGTGAATGCGGCAGTCTCTAAAGCATAACCCCAAAATGATAACGGTAGATCGGTAAGAGACATCATAGATCGCACCATATCCAATAGAGTGCGATTACAACGTTCGGACACACCATGGCGCTGAGGTGTTCCATGCGGCGTGAGTTGTGAAACAATTCCACATATCCTTAAGTGAGTGCCAAACTCCTGACTCAAATATTCTCCTCCACCATCTGATCGTAAGAACTTTATTTTCCTATCATGTTGATTCTCTACCTCGCTCTTAAATTCCTTGAACTTTTCAAAGGTCTTAGACTTGTGTTTCATTAAGTAGACATACCCATATCTACATAAGTCATCAATGAGGGTGAGAACATAATGATAGCCACCGCGAGCCTCAACACTCATTGGACCGCATACATGAGTATGTATTATTTCCAACAAGTTGGTTGCTCGCTCCATTGTTCCGGAGAACGGAGTCTTGGTCATTTTGCCCATGAGGCATGGTTCGCACGTGTCAAATGATTCATAATCAAGAGACTCCAAAGGCCATCTGCATGGAGTTTCTTCATGCGTTTGAGACCAATGTGACCAAGGCGGCAGTGCCACAAGTATGTGGGACTATCATTATCAACCTTACATCTTTTGGCATTCACACTATGAATATGTGTAACATCACGTTTGAGATTCAATAAAAATAAACCATTGACTAACGGGGCATGACCATAAAACATATCTCTCATATAAATAGAACAACCATTATTCTCGGATTTAAATGAGTAGCCATATCGTATTAAACGAGATCTAGAGACAATGTTCATGCTCAAAGCTGGCACTAAATAACAATTATTAAGGTTTAAAACTAATCCCAAAGGTAGATGTAGAGGTAGCGTGCCGACGGCGATCACATCGACCTTGGAACCATTCCCGACGCGCATCGTCACCTCGTCCTTCGCCAGTCTCCGCTTATTCCGCAGCTCCTGTTTTGAGTTACAAATGTGAGCAACCGCACCAGTATCAAATACCCAGGAGCTACTACGAGTGCTGGTAAGGTACATATCAATAACATGTATATCATATATACCTTTGGCGTTGCCGGCCTTCTTATCCGCTAAGTACTTGGGGCAGTTCCGCTTCCAGTGACCATTTCCCATGCAATAAAAGCACTCAGTCTCAGGCTTGGGTCCATTCTTTGGCTTCTTCCCGGCAACTGACTTACCGAGCGCGGCAACTCCCTTGCCGTCCTTCTTGAAGTTCTTCTTACCCTTGCCTTTCTTTAAACTAGTGGTCTTATTCACCATCAACACTTGATGTTCCTTTTTGATTTCCACCTCCGCTGATTTCACCATTTAATATAACTCAGGAATGGACTTCTCCATCGCTTGCATGTTGTAGTTCATCACAAAGCTCTTGTAGCTAGGTGGAAGCGACTAGAGGATTCTGTCAATGACCGAGTCATCTGGAAGATTAACTCCCAGCCGAGACAAGCGGTTGTGCAACCCAGACATTTTGAGTATATGCTCGCTGACAAAACTGTTTTCCTCCATCTTACAACTGTAGAACTTGTCGGAGACTTCATATCTGTCGACCCGGGCATGAGCTTGGAAAACCATTCTCAGCTCTTGGAACATCTCATATGCTTTGTGTTGCTCAAAACGCTTTTGGAGGCCCGGTTCTAAGCTGTAAATCATGCCGCACTGAACCAGGGAGTAATCATCACTACACGACTGTCGGGCGTTCATAACGTCTTGAGTTGCTGGGAAAATGGGTGCGTCACCTAGCGGTGCTTCAAAGACATATGCTTTCTTGGAAGCTATGAGGATGATCCTCAAGTTACGGACCCAGTCCATATAGTTGCTTCCATTGTCTTTCAGCTTGGTTTTCTCTAGGAACGCGTTGAAGTTGAGGGCAACATTAGTGTGGGCCAGTGGATCTACAGGATAGATTGTAAAGACAATTTTAGACTAAGTTCATGATAATTAAGTTCATCTAATCAAATTATTCAATGAACTCCCACCCAGATAGACATCCCTCTAGTCATCTAAGTGATACATGATCCGAATCGACTAGGCCGTGTCCGGTCATCACGTGAGACGGACTAGTCATCAATGGTGAACATCTCCATGTTGATCGCATCTACTATATGACTCATGTTCGACCTTTCGGTCTCTCATGTTCCAAGGCCATGTCTGTACATGCTAGGATCGTCAAGTCAACCTAAGTGTTTCGCATGTGTAAATCTGGCTTACACCCGTTGTATGCGAACATTAGAATCTATCACACCCGATCATCACTTGGTGCTTCGAAACAACAAACCTTCGCAACGGTGCACACTTAGGGGGAACACATTTCTTGAAATTTTAGTGAGGGATCATCTTATTTATGCTACCGTAGTTCTAAGCAAATAAGATGTAAACATGATAAACATCACATGCAAATCATAAAGTGACATGATATGGCCAATATCATCTTGCGCTTTTGATCTCCATCTTCGAGGCGCGACATGATCACCATCGTCACCGGCATGACACCATGATCTCCATCATCGTGTCTTCATGAAGTTGTCTCGCCAACTACTACTTCTACTACTATGGCTAACGACTAGCAATAAAGTAAAGTAATTACATGGCGTTTATATTGACTCGTAGGTCATACAATAAATTAAGACAACTCCTATGGCTCCTGCCGGTTTTCATACTCATCGACATGCAAGTCGTGATTCCTATTACAAGAACATGATCAATCTCATACATCACATATATAATTCATCAAATCCTTTTGGCCATATCACATCACGTAACATACCCTGCAAAAACAAGTTAGACGTCCTCTAATTGTTGTTGCATGTTTTACGTGGCTGCTATGGGTTTCTAGCAAGAGCGTTTCTTACCTACGCAAAAACCACAACGTTGATATGCCAATTGCTATTTACCCTTCTTAAGGACCCTCTTCGTCAAATCCGATCCGAATAAAGTGGGGGAGACAGACACCCACTAGCCACCTTATGCATCAAGTGCATGTCAGTCGGTGGAACCTGTCTCACGTAAGCGTGTGTGTAAGGTCAGTCCGGACCGCTTCATGCTACAATGCCGCCGAATCAAGATAAGACTAGTAACGGTAAGCAAATTGACCAAATCATCTCCCACAACTACTTTGTGTTCTACTCATGCATAGAATCTACGCATAGACCTGGCTCATGATGCCACTGTTGGGGAACGTAGTAATAATTCAAAATTTTCACTACAAAAAAATACACTTCCGTGATGATACGTGTTTGTCACAGTAGGTCGCGTTTTTTGTCATGCATGTACATCCATGACGATTTTATGACAGAATCAAGATAGTCATACCTGTGCTGTCGTAGCAGTGTTCCATGACATTACCAAAATTATCATCACGGAAGTGTCCACTTCCATGACGATAAATCGCGCGTCACAGAAGTGCTTTCGTCAAGGGTGACCGACACATGGCATCCACCGTAACGGAACACCGTTAAGCTATCGGGTCGGGTTTTTGATCCGATAACCCGTTAACAGCCCCGACCAATGGGAAATTTCCACGTATAAAATTCTTATTGGCCGGACGAAACACGTGTCAGCTCGTCAGTGGGTCAGATAGGCGCCTATGATATGTCGACACGTGCCACGGCCCACCACTGGCCCATTTAGCTTACAAAGCCGGCCCGTTTGACTTGGTCAAAAGTTAACGGGCTAGCCCATGAAAAGCCTGTTAACGATCTCTTCGCAAATAGCCCATTTTACGGCCCGTTAACTCACGGCCCGTTAGGGCCTAAAGGAAATCGGCCCAACAACGTCATGTGGGCCGTCGAATATAACACCAGCCCATTTCACTTTCGGCCCATGTATGGCCCACGACGTCTTTCGGCCCATATGAGGCCTTCGTATCTTTCGGCCCTTTACAGGCCCACGGTGACTCTAGCCCATAATGAACAGTAATTTTCTTTATACCCGTTAACGGCCCGTGATTTACATGGGCCGTTTCTAGCCCGTGTTAGCTTTCGGCCTATTGACGGCCCATACGTTCTTGGGCTCCTTTTCGGCCCTCGATTACTTCCGGCCCATTACTGGTCTGTTCCCCTAATGGGCCAAATTCGGCCCATGGCAAGAGTCGGCCCGTTACTGGCTTGTTCACCTAATGGGCCAAATTCGGCCCATGGCAAGAGTCAGCCCGTTACTGGCCTGTTACCCTAATGGGCCAAATTCGGCCCATGGCAAGAGTCGACCCGTTTCTGGCCTGTTAACCATTGCGCCGTTTCCAGCCCGTCCTATATTCTGGCCCATTAACGACCCGTTATGCCTGTGACAGAATTAAGCCTTTGCTGTCCTACGGCCTGTTAACGACCTGTTACCGTGCTGGGCCGATACCAATTACGCCCGATTACGGCCCATGTAGACCCATTTATCCGACGGCCCCAGGCCCACCGATTACAGGCCCATTTATCGACGGCCCGTAGGAGACCCATGGATCCTACGGCCCGTATATGGCCCATGGTAGTTGCGGCCACTAGCAAACCAGGAAAAAAGAAGACTAGGAAATAAACAAGACCGAAACTAACGCTAGGCTATTAAGGCGATTGCACAGATTACATCCACTCGGCATCAAAGATTGCCACTAGTGAAAATATAGGGAACACCCTACACTATACAAAAATGCTTGCTGTTTTCTTCAGCCAGTGGCTGCACGTTAAGAATAAATTCTGTATCGCACCAAAACAAATTACAACTATATAACAAAAGGAAGGTTGGCATAAAACTTAACAGTCTAGCAGATAAATGCACCACTAGAAGTTCAGAAGCTCAGTTCATTTGACCTGACTGTTACGTTTTCATGCTGTATTGTCCGATGGAGCACCATAACCCTCGCCTTCATTTCCCCTAGGCTCCTGAACAACATAGCAAATGTCCGATAGTCTGGTTTCAAAACCATGCATATCTTGACGACATTGAGCAATGTTTCTCCTTGTTTCACAAAGGGTCTCTGTTAGGAATGGACTTGTGTCTGGAGCGCAGATACAACATTGCTTTGAGCTTGCATATCTTGATCATGAGGCAGTTTGGACGATATTGCCTTAACAACCAACCCAGTATTACGCAGGAACGTGCTTTTGGCACTGTTAGTGGACAGGTACTGACCCACTGCAGCAAGAGCTGACATTGCGGTTATAGTTGCCTCGCCACCTTCAGAAGGTGGCGGTTCCACCATTTTTTCCATAGCTTGCTGAAAAGTTGGGGTTTTACATTAGTAGTACCAGAACAGAAGATATTAAGGAGGCAGCAAAACCAAACAAAATAGCTTTGGTCTATATACAGAACTTATTCTGGTGAACCCATGTAAAATATTAGTTGTATTTTATTGCAAAGTACATAATAAAACCAGGTTCCAAACATATGACCATGTACCATCGCTAATGTATTGTCTATTTCTTCACATTGTATTGAGGGCTAAGGATAAAGAGATGAAGTTTATAATACGGTAAGCACAGTATGACATCATTCATATCACAAAACAACTGAGAACAGACAAACAGGCAATTGTAACGTTGTGTGGGCAAGTCCAGCGTGGAACTAGATTATGGGTCAAGATCAAAGGAACATCACTCCTCTCTTTTAAACCTTGTAAGGTGCAATGATACACTAAGACAATTGTGTATAAAATTGAAAAGAGTAATAGACATTGGCTGCAAACCATGCAGTTCAAGGCACAAGTCAGAGTAAGTAGTAGTTAAAAGCCATGAGGATTAAGGACTTACAATAGCGGCTTTGACTGGTGTAGTCATGCCCTTCTTCTTGCTAGTGTGACAGTCCTTGAAGATTTCCACGGCATTTGGTTCAGGTACTTTTTGGTCCTTGCGGGCTTTCCTCTGCATTTCGAACAAGTCAATATAGATCTGATAATATGGTACAACGAAAAGAGTGAAATAGCAGCTAATTACAAGAGCCTCGCAGTGTGCAATATAGCTACGAGATCCTGTCGTCTGTTGGAATTTCACTTTCGTACGGTTGGCCTTGTTCTTTGAACAGTTCACCTACAAGAAGATAGATTTGTGTGGCACATCCGTAAATAGGACTTCAACATGTGATCTGATCACATATATATAATGTACCTGATACTTCAGATCAGACCAGTGTTTAACAAGGTCCCTCCAGTCTTCATCCGATATATTTTCCACTGGAGATGTTTGGGAAAGTTCACTGTTAGCCTTGTCTTCAAAGTGAGTTTTCCTCAAGTTATACCGATACTGTCACAGAGCAGACTTGAAAACATGGGTGCAAGCTTGTCTGGTTGCATCATCTTGGCTATCCAACTTGAACCTCATCTGTTGAAAATTATGGGAGTCTCATTATCAGCAACCTAGAAAGTATGGGACAGAGCAAGACGATATTACTAGTTTCCATACATAACCATACTTACAGATAAATGGTCGAGGAAGGTGTTGAACTGGGTTTTGTCTTTGTCATTCCTGTACTGAATCCATGTTGGGAGGATACGTACATGACACCTAACGGCAACCGCTGCCTCTGATACTAACTTGGCTGACTCTGTAGCATCACGTGGCCTTTTTAAACCTGCCTCAAAATGGATCTCCATTCTTCCTCCTCTAGATTTAGTTAACCTATCGAGCATTATCCCTGATGTTTGTTTCCTCTTGTGCCTAGGTGCTAGTCCAACAATGAACATAGGAAGTGTTAGTGTACATCAAACTGTGAGACTACATATAAAGAAGCATGCAAATGTAACTTGACTCCAGCAACTACCTTCTTGCTGTTGAAGCTCACAAGGTTCATCTGATATTGCCAACTCGTCTTGTGTCAAGAGTGCTTGGGAAGTAGTGTCAGGTGGCAAGGGAGCTTGGGAACGTGCTGCTAGCTCAGTTGATGCACGAGTAAGTCGTGCAGCTGGTAGTACTGTGGTAGGTGTTGCAAGAACTAGGGCTGTCTCTGCTTGTTTGGTGGCAGCTATTTGTTTCTGTTTGGCTTTTTTTGCAACTCGTGTAGCATGGGATGCCGTGTTTGTAGAATTTTCTGCTATACTTTGACCTTCTATTGCACCATCAGTACCAGCAGAATCTGCAGGATTCATTCGCTTCTCATTCCCTGCCATTCTGTGTTTCTTCCTCTTTCTCTGTGCCATGTTAAGTCAAGCCGACAAGAAAAACGAATAACAATTTAGTTCTTCAGAACAAATTGATGCGTGATGCAGACGAACTGAACTTTGATGTTAGACAACCACATGATAGGAGGATGTAATATGTATGAAAAACAGGACGGAAGAGATAACCAGAACTATGATGTGTAAACTAAGAAGAAGACATTTCACCAAATTAGAAGCAATGCAATGGAAGGTAGACACCATATGAAAGATGCTACAAATATCGCTCTGCCAAGTTAACAGTGTCTCATCATAAATGGCGTTTAAACAAATGTGAAGCAGTACAAGAAATAAATCATATGCAAGATGCAAACAACATCACACTACCATGTTAGAGGTCTCTCGTCATTAGTGCCATTGCATATTCACAGCATTGCATATGCACAGCTTATGATGTGTAAACTAAGGAGAAGGCATTTCAACAAATTAGAAGCAATGAAAGCTAGACACCATATGAAAGATGCAACGAATATCACTCTACCAAGTTAAAACTGTCTCGTCATAAGTGCCATTTCAACAAATTAGTAGTACAAGCTAGAAAAGAATGTGAGATGTAACCTATATCACACTCCGAAGTCAAACGTGTCTTATGATAAGTGATTGTTGCAGGTTACACAACAGTAGTAATTTGATGTAAGAACATGGTGTGATAGACAGATATTGTATGTTCTAGAAACAGGAACACGTGTCTTATTCAAGTATAATGTGTAAAGTAAGCAGATGGAATTCAACAAAATTAGAAGCAATACAAGCTAGACATCACACATAACATGCAACCACATATAACAGTGCCAAGTTAGAGGGAGCACCGGTGATGCTGCACTAGGGGAGACGTGCTCATCATAAACAAAACATTGTTGAGTGTCTATGCATGTGTTGTCTTGGAAATCATCTTGGGGGTGTGGAGGAGTAGAAACTGTAGAGGCCCTCCGTTCGGAAGGAGCACCTTTATCCGCTGCCTTGCTAACTTCCTTCCGCTTTATTGATTTTGAATTGTCAAGTAAAACCGACAAGAAAAAGCAATAAAATTCTCTCTTCAGAACTCATTCATGCATGATACTGACAATCACTACTTTGATGTAAGGCAAACACATGATACCAGGATGGAATATGTACGAAAAACAGGACGGCATGGCATGTTCACAACTGTTTGTGTAAACTAAGCAGAAACCATTCCAGCAAATAAGAAGCAATGCAAGCTAGACACCACATGAAAGATGCAACCAATATGACTCTGCCAAGTTAAAAGCGTCCCATCATAAATGGAATTTCAACAAATTAGAAGCAGCGCATGCTATAAATCATATGAAAGATGCAACTAATATCGCACTACATATACTAAAGGTGTCTCGTCATGTTGATTGATGCGGGATACAAAAAAAATAGTTTTATGTAAGGACATGCTTAATAGACAGATGTACTATGTACTAAATACAGGAAGGCATGTCACATTAACAGGTATAATGTATAAGCTAAGCAGACTAGCACATGCAGTTTAACCAGATTGGAAGAATTACAATATAGACACCATATGCAACATGCAACCACATATCACGCTGCCAAGTTAGAGCAAGCACCTGTGATGCTAGTGTAGGGGAAATGCTATAATCAACTACAGAGCTACGTTCACTATCTTCATCTAGCATTTCTGTTTCTTGAGAATCATGTCGGGAGGCTGACGCTGCATTCTTTAAATGAGGAGTAGTCCCCTTGCCTGCCTGCCTCGTCATAAGTGATTGATGAGGGATACACAAGAACATTAGTTTGATGTAAGAACATGGTTAATACACGGATGTACTAGTATGTACCAAAAACAGAAAGGCATGTCATATTCAAAGGTGTAATGTGTAAGCTAAGCAGATGCAATTTAACCAAATTGGAAGCAATACAAGCTAGACATCCGGCTAGAGTGGTGAGCATGATCATCTAGGACCTGAGAGCCTGGTGGGAGGCGGGCTGCTTCGCCACCATCGCAGCTTTTTAGTTGGCTTCCAGGTGATGCCTATCTTTGCTGGGCTTGTCACTGGCTCGGCCAGTGCCCTGACTAGCTATTTGTTTCCTGGTGCTCACGTGATGGTGGTTCATGTAAAAAAATATCTTTCCTTATCTTACCGACTTCGGCCTTTCGGATACAAGCTAGACACCATATGGAACATGCAACCACATATGACACCGCGAAGTTAAAGCAAGCACCTGGGATGGTGGTTCATTGCGAGCGAGGTCATCAACTCCAGAGCTACGTTTACCGTCTCCATCTGCTGACACTGCACCCTTTATAGCGCTGTAACGTGTCTTGCCTACCCGCACACGAAGTTGGAGCGACTTCTCTCTTTTCTTTTTTGGCTTCTCTCATGGCAGCAGAGTCTGAAATACCCTTGCATAAAAACACAATAGTGAGAGTAAGGGTGAAGTGTGTGCAGAACTAGTGCACTGTAAAAGTAGCAGATAGCAGGTGGCTGAAAAAAACTGACAGGAGACATATGATAGCTCTACAACATTGCATGGCAAACAAAATTAGATTCTACTCCGTATGGTTTTGTAATATATGAGCACAGGAGATGCAGGTACTCCTCCAGCACACCACCACATGTGGTCATATCTAAGATAACAGTCGACTGAAAATAAATAGGTCAGTCGATTTTTTAATGAACCGTCCGATCTATAAGGAACGGGCAGATGGCCTTCGTCTACCTCCCGCCAGTCACTGTTGACGATCTTTCTCGAACCGCCAGCGACCACCGGCCCAGACCCCTGCCTCCGCCGCCCGGCCCTCCCATCGACCTCACACCACCGTCGTGCTTGGTAGCGCCCCCAGGCCATCCCTTTAATCCCGGCCGACCTCCAGATCGGGCGCCAGTAGCTCTAGGCCGCACACGCCCCTAAGATAAACACCAAGGCGCTGCTTCCCCGGCGTAATAGGCGTACTAGCGCCTGTTACGCCGGGGAATGCTTTCGTTAATTGGGAATCAACTGGCCAGAAATTGAAATTCAGGGGGGCGACGGACCTCTAGCTAAGGTGAAATAGTATATGAGGAGAAGCCTTGTGCATCACGAGTTACTAGGAACATCTAGTATCAAGAAGAAGCGGTCAACTAGTGTCTTCTGTGGGATGAATACCGTGCAAGCAGAGACGTAAGATTTGCACGAATAAGGGAAGAGGAGTACCTTTTTCGGTTGCCGGTGTGGTCACCTCCACATGTCGCGCTGATCTTCTTCTTTTTACCGGGGAAACCGATGTTCTGGAGGGTGCAGGCTTGGACGAACCCATGGCCAAATTGTTGACTGTGTTGCCGTGGCCGTATGTTGGCGGAGGGGAAGCAGATCCGAGCCGGTGAAGGACGGCGTAGCAGGAACAACTCCGGTGCGGTGGAGGGTGGCGAAGTTGGAGCGGCAGCGGTGAGGCGCAGGACGGCGTGGTTGAACTGGCTCGGGTACGGACGGCTCGGCCTCGGCTTTTCAACTACTAGCCGTGGAGGGCATTGCGGTTGAGGTTGCGGTGGACGACGACGTCGGGGTATCGGCTCCGGCGTGATGGAGGAGGGCGGCGGTTGATGGGTGGGATGGGGTGGCGAGCGGAGGACGCCAGGGTTTCGCGGCTGGTGGAGAGGTAGTTTTGGCGCCCACGGAGTACGAATGGGGAATCGGACGGGTGGGGGGGGAACCATATTTCGGTCTGGGACGCGCTTGTTTTTGGTTTTTTTGAACAGAAGATGGGACGCGCTTGTTTGAAATTTGGGGAAAGTACAAACTTTGCCCCCCTCTTAAATTTGGGACCTACTGCGGGTCGGGGGTAGGATGGTAATCCCAGGTGTCCCAAATAGTGGGCGGGAGCGATTTCGGCCGCGCGCATGTGTGCTTAGGCGGCCATTGTGTATGAATGTTTTTCGGATGCGGTTGCGTGGCATCTAGATGAAGCTACAAACCTACCCCAGTTTAGACCTTTGGACGTCGGGCCGGTAGGTTTCACGGGTCGGAGTTATTAGAAAAGTAATTTCCTTGTACTACCAAACATTGGTCTCACGCGGTTTCGGGCGAGTAGAGGCTCTTTTGGCGCTTCGTTCGAAATTTTGAAACACAAGCATTCACGTTTAGAGTACTCTTGAACTATGAGGATTGACCTAAATAGACAACGTTATATTTGACCTTGTATGTTTGAAAACCTCATTAAATTATCCGCTTCTTTTTGAAATTTTGACACTTGAAAATCCTATAACTACGATTATTTTGGAATGGAGGAGCTAAATTTGAATCTATTTTGTACACGACTACATATGATATTATGTACAAAATCAAAGCAAA
Source organism: Triticum aestivum (assembly GCF_018294505.1). NCBI lineage: Eukaryota > Viridiplantae > Streptophyta > Magnoliopsida > Poales > Poaceae > Triticum > Triticum aestivum. Next base: position 265,356,985 of record NC_057802.1, read on the forward strand.
GATTGGTGCCCCCATAATTTAGGTATGGTTTACAAATGCCATGATATCAAATTCAAATAATTGAATGGACTTCATGTTGAATTCGATTTTTTAAACCACCTTAAGTTGAATTCAAATGTATGCTAGTTCATAGGTAGCTATTTATAATGTCCATTGTGTAACTTTCGTATGTATAATGTGCTTTACACACACAACATGAACTATACTCACGTTTATATTTGATTGCTAAAGCGATGCTGGAGTTCAAAATACTAACTATGTGGATCAATTGTGTCGAATAATAACATAGACATGCTCAAATTCGATAGAATCTAGATGTCTGATGGATCAATGACCGCTCCTTACGCGAATTGCAAATATCATGATCCCATCCTAATATTTGGATACAATTTATATCTTTAATCAATGTGTAGAGCAGTCTTTTACATGTAGTTTCACTCTCCATCGGTGGTCTCTCACACATGCTCACACACTCTCTCCCGAGGTGTCTTTCTCGCACACATGCTCTAGATATAACCCTCCCTCCCTCTCGTAACCATTTACAACTGTTTTCACTAACCTTTATCACAAGCACTCTTCCTCTCGTAGACATACACACGCACAATCCTCATCGACCCTTTATATATACATGGACCTGCCTACGTGTCTCATGTACGCACATTATCTTTACGCCTGTCTCTCACGCATTGTCTCACACCTCTCTTCCTAATCGACGAGTATGATTCTAGCAGAGCATTCTGTAGGATGCCCCTTAAAGTTAGGTTGGATGAATAGTAATATCAGAGATAAAGGGGTTACCTTAGTCCGAGAACCTAGGGTTACAAATCCTAGCCGGCTTTGTCAGTGGACATAGAGTCCTTCACAATTCTGCTATCTTTGTCTTGTACAACTAGTCATCCATGGGTCTTCCTAAATGCGTCACGGGCCGACCAATGTGGCGCAGGTCGGAACCGAACAAAGGGCCTCACCTCGACCCACCGGACCTCACGCGGTGACACACCCTCTGCCCCCACGTCTCATTATCTTCTCACACCCACACATACCAACACAAACACCACACACACAGAAAATTTCTCCTGGTGCCTCTATTCCCTCCCCCTTGCATATACACACTCAAGGGAATGGAATCTCTTGTCGTGACATCATATTCGTCTCTCTCACCACTCTCATTTCTCGTGCTATCTCTCCCACGCCCCCCCGTCGGCCCCTCTATCCATGCCTCTCTCGAATACGTAATACACACACATACCTCTCTAGGCCCCGCCAAATGCATCAACTATACATTCACACATGTTACATCACGTACCCCATTGATCTAAAAAGCCCTCTCTTCACGTTTATTTCGCATACAACATTCCTTTTGAATAAAGTGTGGCCAAAAAATTATTTTAGAGTTTCTACATATATACAACATTACAAAGTTATATGGAGGAGTAAGAACGCTAATTTGCATTGCATGGTTCCCACAATGATATTTATTCCGCACTGTGAATTTGTATATTTTTACACTATATACAAAGTTAGTCATAATAAAGAGAAACGAAGAGCATCTCTCTCTCCATCGCATACCCCCCCTGTACGCCCCTTTCACGTATGCACACAAAACTATCTCTAGGTCCTCTGAAAGTAAGCCCCCAGAAAATTCACGCATGTTTCATCTTTCTCTCGCGATATATGCAATGACGATCATTGTATTTGAAGCAAAAGCACGATACATACATTGGACTTCAGAATCCACTCATTACGGTCACCAATTATGTTTAGTGGTTATTATACAGTCACGGGCTCACCGTACAACTCTGTATTTGCTCATGACATGACTAGTTGACCAGTTAAACGCTCCACGTGGCACCTCTAGTGTTGCATCACATTATCTCACTACCATCATGCCCACCCGTCGACTTGTATCTACTCTACATCTACACTCTTATAAAATACATAAAATACACTCTTATAAAAAACAGAGTTGGTGATGATGGTGTGCCTGCCATCCTGCAATATAGGCCGTCCGATATATATCTAACGGATAGGAAAGAAACTATGGCAATGTTGCAAAAAGGTACCCACACACCTCTCCACATTTGCAAATAAGGCCTTCCCTCATTCATCCTTTTCTCTCTCAAGATAAACAAGTCATATAGATGCATCTTGATGTTACGTGCAACGCACGGACATCTTGCTAGTAAGAATGAAAACAAACGACAAAAAAATATTTGGACGGTGGTTCGAAGTCATGACCGCGGGCAGAGCGGACAAGGTGGCCTTGTATTGGTATGCTGAGCCGTCTGTTTTAACACACAGGAGCTGGTGTGGTGATTATACACACACGCATGCATGCACATGAACTGCATCCACGCAACACTCACACAAACACATGCACCCACGCACGCATGCAACACTCACACGCACACATGCAGCCACGCACGCACGCAACACTCACACGCACACACGCAACACTCACACGCACACACGCACGCATGCATGCACACACCAGTACACCACACGACCAACACACACTCTCACGCCCAAGTGCTCAACCTACACGTGCATGCGCACACATCAGGCCCTGACAGACACATACACAACCGGTGATTCCCTCGCACGGGTTGGAGCCTTGTCGCGCCTGCGTAAATTTGTGTTTATCTGACCTTTTGCCTATGCGAACTGACAGGTGGGACCCACAAGGAACGTGGTGAATTTAACTAGTCAACATGGCGCCACACAGACTATTTGGCCGGTCAACAGAGTGCAATCCGATGCTGAACTGTGAGCAAGTGACCGTATAATCACTGCAAAACGTATATAGTGACCGTAATCAGCTTATTCTGAAGTTCGGTGACCGTATTACGCTTTTCTCTCTGTAGGCCCTCCAAAACTACATCTCTACACGTTCTCGCATTGTTACATCTAACAACTATGCAATACAACACTACTACTACACTCTAACACAATAAATCATATGTGTTTTTAGTTTTACTAGATATCATATTGTTACTTAGAATTATTCAGTTTGCGTACATTAAAATTGCCTTTGAAATGTATGGCCAGTATCATCTACCGCACGGGAAAAATCCCGCCCTTTCCTGTTTAATCGGGTTTGTATCGATGGATCGTGCAAAACAGCAAAACTATAGTACTATACAGTACTACAAGTGACAGTTCACTGGGCCATCGTGTCGTCTACTCCTCCGTCGTAAGAGTGGAGCGCTCGCTTTCATAAATCTTCTAGTCCCTTTCGCCGACATGTGGGACATCAAGCTACCGGGTCCACGTGCCATACCGGAATACAGTGCAGAGCAGCCGGGGTGAAGCACCCCAGTCATGGCGCCGGTGTAGTAATGAGCAATGAGGCGTCAAATTACAAGTTGCACCTTTCCCGCAGTTAAGTTGGAGGGACGAAGCAACCATCATTTCACTCGTTGCTGAATCCGCTTCTCCCTCATCTTCTTCAACTTAACCACATGTTGCTTCTGCCGTTGTTCTGCCTCATGTGGGACGCGGATCGGCTTGGTAAAGCACTGACACGTGGGACTGCATGTTAGCAAACCGCCAGGACAACATCCTCCGAAAATAAGAAGCCTAATCCTAGACTTACAAAGGGCTACGTAGCTGCTACGTATACTTTCCATCTAATCTATATATGCCCCCCTGATTTTCAGGTGGGGTGGGCCTAATCCTCTCCTTTAATCCAATCAAATAGTCCCACATCACATCAGTTTGTAACTTTACGTAAACCATTACGTGGATGTAGCATTGCTCAAATAAGAAACCTCCCCCGCCACCCGCGCGGCAAAATCACCTCCTTTTTACTAATCTTGATTCTATAATTTTTTAGATCAATATAATTGAGATTTTTATAGATAGCACACAGGAGAAAAACCAAGTGGTACGGTTAAGGGCGTCTACAATGTGTAGCCAAATGTGAAAATAGCTTTTGGCATCGTGGGAACCATTGTGGACGGTGTTGCCAAAGCCAAAAAGATGGAACCGAAGCTCCCTGATTGATTGATTGAAGGAATAGAAAAATGCAACGTCTCTCCTCTTTCTCCCATGCTTGGACGCATGTAGTACAGTATAGAGCACAGAGTCTACTCCCCTGTCCCTTCTATCACAAATCACAAAGCACTGAGGCGTCAAATCACAAAAGCATGGACGAAGCAACCATCATTTCACTCTTCGCTGACTCCGCTTCTCCATCGTCTTCTTCGAGAAACCATCTCACCACACTAGTACTCCTAGTAGTACTAGTAAAGGACTTCCTGGATGCAAATAAGGCGGTTGTCTCGGCTTGCAGGCGGCACTTGCGAATGACTTACCGTGGTCTCCCTCAATGGTGTTCTCCGTCGAACGCACTTCGCCAAACCACCAAAAAAAAAGATATCGTCAATGTCACCGCAATGGGGAAGGAAGTCAAATATAGTTACTACCTCCATTTTTTTGTACACAAGGCCAGTATATCAAATTACAATTTGCAAAGGGCCACTAACACTAATCGAGGCAAAATTGATGGGGTTAGCAACCAAGGACATTAATATCCCCTGCATGCATGCGGAAGTGAGAAGGTTGGTTTGCATGGCGTTGCATTAATCAAGCGATGAGGAGTGAGATGGTTAGCTCTTTGGTCTTTGGAGAAAAAAATACGCATTAATTGACACGTCAAACGAGGATTTGTATCGATTAAATCCCGTGAAGGAAAACCCCGCCTTTCTTTTTTAACACTAGTACTCCTAGTACGTACGTACTTATCCTGTTTGGGTCTAGGCCTTGCATTGCCAAACTTCACCACACATTTTTGCCAAGCTTGCCTAAAGTTTTCAAAATGAGAAGGAGGTACACTTGCGCACGGCTGTCGCGGTCGCACCGCACCCTCACACGGTCGCTCCTGCACGCCGCGGTCGCACCGCACCCTCACACAGTCGCTCCTGCACGCCGCAAACCCAACCAAGGGAACGCACCCTCACTGACACGTGCTGTCGCATGTGAACAAACCAAACTCAGCCATCCTATCGCTGACACATAATTTTCGTTCATAGAGTATGTTTATCCAACCGCATGTTGGGGAGTATCCGTACAGCCCGTGCGGTGGTCTGTTGGGGAAGAAGAAGAGGTGAGGAAGAAGGAAAGAAGGGTTAGGAGACGTAGGATATTCATCCAACCGCCTGAAATGGTAGACTGACCCAAGTCAGGCGACTTGCATAACAAATATATGTTTTTACACAGCAAAAGATCCATAAAAACAACAACATAAAGAAAAACTATCACTGCTCGCGGAAAGAGACGGCCTCGTCATCTTTGGCTGTCGGCGCGAACCAGCCGTCGCTGCCGACGTGTGTCTCCGCACCGTGGTTGTCCTCGGCCTCCAGCTACTCATTCAAGCGGAGCATGCGGGCGCTCTGCACGGACGAGAGCACAGCCCGGTTCAAGTCGAGGACGTCCGGTTCCGCCTGCAGGAGGGCCTCGATGGCAGCGGCATCCGCGCGCTCCGCGTCGAGTCGAGCCTCCGCCGCCCGGTTCAGGTCCAGGACGTCCGGTTCCCGCCTACAGGAGGGCGTCGATGAGAGCGGCACCCGCGCGCTCTGCGTCGAGTCGAGCCTCTGCTGCCCGGTTCAAGTCCAGGACGTCCGGTTCCACCTGCAGGAGGGCCTCGATGGCAGCGGCATCCGCGCGCTCCGCCTCAAGTTGAGCCTCTGCCGCCCGGTTCACATCCACGACATCCGGTTCCGCCTGCAGGAGAGCCTCGATGGCAGCGGCATGCGCGCGCTCCGCGTCGAGTTGAGCCTCTGCCTCCCGGTCCTCCTTTAGTATCGCCATGTTGAACCGCTGGTCCGCCTGCACCATGGGGGACTCGGACGCCGGCACGAAGTCGACGTCCATCGTCTCATACCCATCGGGGGCCTTCTGCGCCGCGACCTCCGCCATGAACATTGGATCGGCTTCCTCCTCCTCGTAGCTTGGCTCCAGAGAACTCGGGGATTGGCCTGCCGCAAAGTGAGCTTGGGAACGGAGGTCTGTGGCGCCAACCGCCGCCGCGATTTCTGCGCAGCGTTCCGGCGTCAGCATCTTGTAGTAAGTGATCTTGCGGCGCACCATGGCTTTCCGGCGAACTAGGGGACACTTGATGCGGGCTAGGGGATCGAAAGGTGGGGGAATGGGCTGGAGATTTGGTGTGGTTTTAGGGCAGTGGCTGGCGTAGGCCAAGCAGCGAAGGTTCTGGTGTGAATAGTGGTTCCGGTGACGACCGGTCAATCGATTTTGACTGTACATCGCTGTTGTCGCGTTCGCGTTGCAGCCCGGCACGCTGGACCCTCCATGTCGCTCACCAAATGGAACGCACTTCGTCTTGCGTTTTCGCTCGCTTGTGGGACCGCAGTTGAGAGCAAACCGACGTCCCTCCCCCTCCCCCGCCCGCGTCATTTATTATACCACCACTCCCTCCGTTTTATGCGGAGTAAATAAAAACAGAGGGAGTATACTACGGATGAGGATCCCCTGACGTGGCCGAACCCATTGAGTAACTGACATGCGGGGCCTAGCAAGCATGGGGTCCGCCAGTAAGTGACCGAAAGGGAGGGTAAGGCAGGGATACCTACGTCAGAGGATCCACTTCCACTATACTACTTTGACCAAATGTTAGAGTAATAAGATATGACATGCAACTTACACAAAGCATACATGGTCTAATGCATTTTTCGAGGCTAACTTTGACCAAATGTTAGAGTAATAATATATGACATGCAACTTACACAAAGCATACGGTCAAATTCGTATGTGAAAGGAGTTTCCAATGATATAATTTTCGCATTATACATCTCATGTACTATTAATCTTGTCAATAGTCAAATTGGAAACCATCTCGGGTACAAATCTAGGAGTACGTACGAATCTAACAATATTGATTGGGCGTTGTTGAATGTTGATACCTTTTTGATCAAAGTAGAGATACTTTGACTACACATAAAACTTATATGTAAACTAGAAAGGATAGGGTGAGTATATTGTACGTTCAAAAACGAAACGAACATTGAATACCCTTTATATATGATTTGCGGATGCTATGATCACCGGTTCAAAATTTTGAATCCGCCTTAGGTATCACATGCCCCCACTCGTTCCCTCTCGATTTCATCTCGGGGTCCGGAGATCTATTGAAAGAGGACTAGGGTGGGTACATGCGAATGATACTCGACGGAATGTTCAAATGAGGCATGCGGGAGGATGGACTCGACTGGAGGGCGACATGATCGATGGAGAAGAGGGTTGGAGAGGAATGAGAACTAAGCAAACGCCACATGATTATACTTGAACGGCTCAAATAAACAATAAGTTGTCTCGCTTGGCCTACATAGTGAAAGGCCTAATGCGCAACGCAGAGCACTGACGCTCGAATATGGCCGGGAAAACAGGGAAACCAACATGTGGGGCACACCCGTCGGGACGACGTAGCGCAGACTAGTCCAATGGAGGAGCTGGCCCACGACCTCCTCGCCACCGACAACCGTTCATGTGGGTCGTTGGGGCCAACAACAGGGCGCAGCTCCAGCACCGCCTCTGGACACGGCGACCACTGTGAGCGACACGCTCATATCGTCGCTAGACACGGTCGGTTTCAGTGTGCCGAGGGTGGCGTTAGTGCTGTGGCACGACCAACGGTATGTTTGGTTTGTGCCCAAGGTTGCCCCATCAAAGCATTGGGTAGCCAAAATTTTGGTTGAGGTATTGGTTGCCCATGATTTGGCCGACATTGGCAAGAAAAATGAACTAGAGTTGTCTAGAGTTCATTGGCACGCCAAAGAAATGGCAACCATCCAAACAAAGACCAATCTTTGGGTCATGACCAAAATTTTGGTTGAGGTATTGGTTGCCCATGATTTGGCCGACATTGGCAAGAAAAATGAACTAGAGTTGGCTAGAGTTCATTGGCATGCCAAAAAAATGGCAACCATCCAAACAAAGACCAATCTTTGGGTCATGACCAAAATTTTGGTAAGGTGCACTTTGGCCACAATCCAAACACACCCCAACACCCGGCTCGTCGAGGATGCACGGGGCGCCGCGACGCGTCCGCGGAGTGGTGTAGCACGGCCAACTGCATCCTCTGGACCTGAGACCATGCCGGGTCATCTTGCTTTTTCAATGACATGCGGGGATCGCATGTGAGAAAAGGGCATCTCCAACGTTGCCACGACCGCAGCTGACTACCCTGGCACACCAAAACCCTCGTCCCTCGCGCCGTCGCGCGGTGCGTTCCCAGCCGGCGCCAGCTGCCCGCATTCATGCCGTCCGTTCGTATGTCGTCGTTAAGAGGCTCGGTGCCCGAGGAACCAACTCCGGCGACTTAATGACGCACCCGGACACTTGGCCTCACCGGAATGCGCTACTTAAAGCGGCAACCCCCAGCTAACCTCCACACCATAGCACATCGTCCTCCTACCTGGCACCACATCCGCCATGACCGCAAGTGCGAACGCTCTACGGGGGAGCTTGTCTTCGGGGATGAAGCTCGAGGTCGCCGCCCTCGCTCAAGTCGCCTCTCGCGACGCAATAGCGGCGTAGCCGGACGCGGACGCGACCGCACAAGCGGTTGCCACGCTGGCGGCCGACGATGGGAGCACCGTCAGCCACGCGTCCTACTTGCCGCCGTCCAACGTCCGGCACCGCCGAGGTCGGGGACTCCTCCGAGGATGAGTAGGGCATGGGAGGCGGCAGGGCATGGTGTGCCAACTGGCCGATCCGTATCCCGTGTTCTACTGTTCCTCGCCAGAGACCGCAGCTTCACTTCACGGCTCTTGAACCCCGCCCCCGTACATAGAGATCGCAGATGGAGGACGTCGGTCGCTGCCGTAGAATAGGTTTAGGGTCGGGTTTCTTTTATTTTTCTGTCCTATAAAAGTTCGAAATGTAATGAAAATCTGCCGTGTTTGCATTAATCTCGGCCGGTGTATATGAACTTTCACAATAATATACATATTGTAGGAGTACTAGCAAGATGCCCGTGCGTTGCACGGAAGATCAAGATCTTGTGGGAGAAAAGGATTAACGAGGGAAAGCCTTATCTGCAAATGTGGAGAGGAGTGCGGGTAAATTGTCATAGTTTCCTTTCTATCCGTTAGATATAGATCGGACGACCTATATTGCAGGATGACAGGCACACCATCATCACCAACTCTGCTTTTTATTGAACCGAGACAAATCTAACATGCGAAGTAAAATAAACACATAGGGTCTATACATACACAAATTATCTTAGGCACTCCAATAGTACGTCCACTACACATTCACACATTTCACATCTTTCTACATCTACGGGAACCTACGAAAGGGTTAACGTAAATTGCCTCTCTCTCTCTCCTCCCCTGATTTTCATGGTGGTGGGCCCCTCCCTCCCCCGAATCTACAATCAACAGCTCACACGTTTCACATTATGTTAATTACGTAACTGGGATTACGTAGGTGTGGCATTACTCGTCCTAAAAAACCCAACTAAGCCAACCTCCCAGCATATCGCGCGGGAAAAGACCCGGCCGCGCCGTTTTAGTAGGGATTACCGGATTACTAGTAGTAGTATCGATGGATCACGCAAAGCAACAATTTTTTTGAGGGGGCGAAGCACCTAGTTTAAAAGGAAAAAAGGCGATACACTCACAGCACTCCTGTCACGGTCGCATTGCACCCCACACACGTTCGGTCCTGCACACGGCTCACGCAAACGGAACGCGCTTCGGCTTGCCTCTTCACTGACACGTGGGACTGCACTTGGAGAAACCGACCATGCGCCAAACTCCCCCCGCCCACCGCGCGAAAATCCTCCCCCCCACACCCAAAAATTCCCCCCAAATCCGATTCAACCGCCCTTCGGCCAACTAGCCAATAATATTCCCCAAACCCCCCTCCCCCCTGTCCCCCTCCACTCCATTTGCTCCGCCAAAGCCGCCCTCCCCGCCGCGCCGATACGTCGGCGCCGCGGTTCGGCGATCCTCTCGCTCCCACAGTACGCTCTCGTAGACTGCCGTCCTCTAGCCGCGCCGCCACCTCTGGCTACGTTCTTGTGGAGGCGCACGGCGGTCAGCGCCGCCACCTCTGGCAACGTTCATGTGGAGACGCACGGCGGTCAGCTTCTCCCACGGTACACGCATTCTAGACTGAGGCCCCGTTCATGTCGGTGTAGCGCTGAATATTAGCTGATAGACGCTGTTAATCTCACTGTTTGCCGAAGTAGTTTACTGTCAATATGCTCTGCTTAAGAAGCTTCCTTGCCCTGTTCTGCACTCAATCTACTTAGCTGAGATGGCATGCCAAGGCGATTAGTTGCTAAAATATCCTGCCATATATTTATTGTGACATAGATTGCCATGGTCTAGTAGCCAATCTGTTAGGTGAAATAGCTCTACATTGTTTTATACTCGATCTTTGTTGCTGCGATGGCCTTCGATAGTTCGATGGCTGTGTGCTCGGCCTCATTGACTGCTGAAACAGCCTGCCATATTTAGCACTTAAATCTGTTTGCTGAATTAGCTTTACATATATTTTGTTACTTAGATCTGCTCGTCCAAATATCTTGCCATACCTTTAGACATCGACCTAGGTATTTTTTTTCCGGACTTCATAAAAAAGCATATATGTTTTTCCTGTAATATCTAGTAGAAGAACTAATTTGTATGTCTAACAGATGGACAGGACTTGGATAACTTCTGCTCGAAGATTCTCCGCTGCATATGTCGAGGGGGTTGAAAACTTCATGAACTTTATCAGAGCTGAGTACGGTGGTCCGAAATCAGATGTGCTCTGCCCGTGGAGCAGTTGTATGAATTCAGTTACAAGACCCCAGTCAACTGTGCAAAATCATCTACACTTGTATGGGATGTCGGTCACATATACTAGGTGGGTTCATCATGGTGAAGCTGTGAACGTCAATGTTATTGACTACGTGGAAGCAGCAGATCACCATCTTGATCTGCCTGATGCTCAGGTGGAAGAGGAGGAGGAGGTGGTGGTGGCGGAGCCAGTGAGTTTGACCAACATTGAAACAATGCTACGAAATGCTCGTGCATTCCGTGAACTTTCACCTGCAGAAGAAAAACAGTGGGCCCGCATGTTGGAACAATTCAACGTTGCTGTCACCCCAGGAAATAAGCTATCAGTATTCTCAGCTATGGTCACCTTTCTTCAGGTGAAGACATCTGAGCGGATGACCAACAAATCATTCGATGCGATGTTGGCTGCTTTCCGCGAATCTTTCCCAGATGCGTCTGAGCTGCCACACACCTACAATAAAATGAAGAATTTCCTTCTTGCAGTTGGAATTGGATATGATATGATCCATGTTTGTAAGAATAATTGTGTTCTGTTCCGGAAGGATTATGCCAACTTAAGTGAATGCCTGAAATGCAAATCATCAAGATGGAAAGATGGCGATGCTGTGAAGAGGATTCCTCATAATGTTCTGAGACATTTTCCAATTATACCAAGATTGCAGAGGTTGTTTCATGATGCTAAAACAAGAGAGGATGTACTGTGGCATTCTAGGAACTAGGAGTACAGAGATCAGAATGTAATGAGCCATCCATCTCATGGTAGTGAGTGGAAAAGCTTCAATGATAAACACAAAGAGTTTGCTGTTGACCCGAGACACATTAGACTTGGCTTAGCTTCAGATGGATTTAACCCATTTGGCCACCAGAGCGCCACATATAGCATGTGGCCAGTGCTTGTTATCCCTTACAACATGCCTCCAAATGTCTGCACCAAAGAATCAAACTACATGATGGCCTTGCTCATCCCAGGTCCAAAAAGTCCTGGAAAGGATTTTGATTTGTTCATGGAGCCTCTTGTGGAGGAACTTCAACAACTATGGAAGGGTGTTCTCACTCGAGACCTATATAGCAGCCCACCAGCTGATTTCTTTCTGCGTGCTGTTATAATTTGGTGCATCCATGATTATTCAGCTTTGGGCACTATGTCAGGGCGAACGACACATGGTTACAATGCATGTGTTCGTTGTGACAGGAATCCGCTGTCATACGCAATACTTAGCAAGATCTGTTACATTGGACACCGTCGTTTCCTTGCCAAGGACAAGCCGCATCCTAGAAAATACTGAAGACATGTGTTCAATGCAAAGCATGAAAACCGTGATGCGCCAAAGAGGCTCACCGCCGATGAGTTGCAAGTGGAATTAGAGAAGGTCAGGCATATTACACCAGGAAACCATCCTGGTAATGGTAGCGGGAAAAGGAAGCGTGGCAGGGTAGAAGAGAGATTATTGTTTACCCGCAGGTCCACTTTGTGGGACTTGGAGTATTGGAAAGATTTGGATATGCGGCATAATCTTGATGTGATGCACATCGAGAAAAATATATGTGACAGCATTATCGGCACACTTCTTAATATTGAAGGCAAGACAAAAGATACCTTAAAATCTAGGATTGATTTGACACACCTGGGTATCAGAAAGGATTTGCAGGTGCAAGATGAAGGTAAACCACGGGATATGGCACCAGCTGTGTACGTCTTGGACAAGGTAAAAAGAAAAGAATTCTGCGAGGTCCTGTCACGTGTGAGATTCCCACATGGATTTGCTTCCAACCCTGAAAGGAGATTCAGTGCAGATGGAAACAAGGTACAAGGGTTGAAAACTCATGACTGCCACGTCCTACTTCAAAGGGTTTTACCTGTTATCCTTAGAGGATTGGGCCGCCCTGACTTATACAGAGCAGTTGCAGAGTTGGGACAATTCTTCAGGGAACTCTGCAGTAGGAATATCAGGATAGATGCTTTGGAGCGTCTTAGAGACAAGATACCAACTATCCTATGCGACCTTGAGAAGATATATCCTCCAACCTTCTTTGATGTGATGGTGCATTTGGCTGTTCATCTACCTGATGAGGCACTACTTAGAGGTCCAGTACAGTATGGCTGGATGTACCCTATTGAAAGGCGGCTAGGCACTTTCAAGGGCTATGTTAGGAACAGAGCTGGACCCGAGGGTTCCATTGCAGAGGCCTACATTGCTATAGAAGCGTTGACATTCTGCTCAAAATACATTGAAACAGCTGATCAGCTTAGCAAAGAGGTGGGTGAAGACAATCCCGGGCTCAATGTTTTCGATTATTCTGTTCGAGTTACAGGGAAGAGTCGACAAGAGGACAAACCTAAAGATTTGGACAAAATGGTTTGGTATGTGTTGAATAACTGTCCTGAGATACTACCTTATATCAAGTAAGTGCAGTACTGCAGCTTATACATCGTAATCTACTAAACTTGCAGCACATTCTTATATATTTAGATGTTTGACGCGATCACTATGTTGTGCAGCATCTACAAAGAGGAGTTACTGCCGCAAAATCCAAGAAACATTGACAAACTGGTTATGGCAGGATTTGCGAAATGGTTCAAGAACCATGTAAGCTTTTGAAGTGCACTGTCAGTTTTTTTAATATATTGAGTACATAAGATGATCAGATTGTCTATTTTCTAACCATAGGTTAAGAAGATGCGGAGGATGGGCAGGCAGTTGATGATGCCCTTTACTCACTAGCAATGGGTCCTGATACTCGGGTAAGACATTCTGAATCTTGCGTTGTTGGAGATGTGCGCTACAACACCCTTGCACGAGACGAAGGCAGGAAGACACAAAACAGTGCCATCATGAGCACGGATACGTATGACAAAGAGACAACTGAAATGTATGCTAACATAACAGACATTGTTCAGTTGCAGTATATCTCCAGTTTCGAGGATCATCGGTGTGTGGTTCTGTTGTGCTGTCGTTGGTATAACCTGTTTTCCAGGATCGCAAAACCCAGAGCTGATGATTATTTCAAATCCATCAATGTCAAGGCGGCGTACTAGACCAACGAGCCTTTTATTTTGGCAAATCAAGCAACATAGATATTTTTCTTGGAAGACACATTTGCACGTAGCGATGACTGGAGAGTATTGCAAAGTTTTGAGCAGAGGAATTCGTTTAATGAAGTTGCACAACAAGATGATGCTTACACTGCTCCTGATGTACAAGATAACACAGATGTTCCTAATATCTTTGAGAACCATCACGTGAATGATACCGGCGAAAAGATTGCCTGTCGTGCTGTGGACATACAAGAGTTGATCAAGAAGAAGCCAACGTTCGAGGACGTTGAGGACAAAGAAGAAGATGACACCGTGGGGAATTACGATTCAGACTGATACACATGGCGAACATGTTGACGCTGCTGCTGCGGATGATGATTACATTGCTTTTGTCGTATTTGCCTATCAGAAGACGTTTTTTATCTACTATGTGAAATTGTGTTTGCTATGACAACTGAAACCTGATGAACATGTTTAGTATTTTGCTGTGAGAACATCACTTGTTATGTATGCTGATTTGTGTTTGGTGATTGTATGATAACTAAAACATGATGACATTGTTGTTTAGTTGTACTCATATTTGGCTGTGAAACTTGAATTTGATGACATAGTTTGCTGTTGGACTGCAATTTGCTCGACGTCTTCGAATGAGAACAAAGCTGATGCGACAGGGCCTCTGCTATTTATTTATTTATATGAGCAAAAGGGGATACCCCCTGATTTCTGTTAATAGAAATCATTAGATGTTCACAACACTACGCCCAACCTGCTACACAGGTTTAATTCATCACTAGTTTCAGCAAAGTGCTCATGTCGTAGCCACTGAATACATCACGAGTGCTACGTACACTGCAAATAAAGAGACAATCATCCTACAGAGCACATCGATTTTGCCCATTATCTTCACAAGCTCTTTCATCTCCTCATTGCTGTCAAGGCCGTTCAGCAGCTGTTGCTTGGCCATGATCAGAGGAACTGCATCTTTAACCTTCTGCTCTGCATCTTCCTCTTCTGCCGTTCCTTCAGTTACTTGTCCAACACCCCAACCTGCTGGTATTGGGATTCCTCGGCTAACCAAATAATCAGCGTAGTTGCATTCCCCCACATCAGCAACTTCCCAGAAATACAAATCACACGAATCTTCCCTTTTCTGCACGAATCAAATTGGAAGATCATCAACCAAACTATTAAAAAAATTAGCAACTGAAAGCAGCAGAACAACACTTAAATATATTATTACCCCATGATTCGGGCATTTGTAGAAGACTCGGCCAGGGTTGCGGATTGTGGTTGAGACGTGACGGATGACTCTGCGTGATTTGCAGCAGTGGCACCACACCAACGGCAGCGGGTTGCGATGAGCAATCGGCTGCGGTGCGCGTGCCGGCGGGGGTGTGATGAGACCCACAGGCGATGGTACGGGTGGCGACTTGGCGCATATCTGGTTGTTGCCTGCTGAAGAGCAGGTGGACGAGCAGCCAGCGGACATGGTTGTTGCGGCCAGAGCTTCTGATGCTAGGCAGAGTAAGTAGAGAAGAGGAGAAGCGAATGTTGGATATGTCAGTTTCATTACTTGCAGAGTAGCATAGCACCATATATAGTCATGGTCTAGGTTTGGATTCAAACCAGCTACAGGAGGGACCTCCTTGTTTTGCGAAAAAAATTATTTCTCCACCTGACAGCTGGGACCCACCGGCTGTATCTTCGCACGGAAGGAAGTGCCTCCTTGTTTTGCGAAAAAAATTATTCATCCCGTTGACAGCTGGGACCCGTCAGATTTGGTGACTGACTTGTGGGCCTACTAAGCGGACGTGTACGCACGGCTTTGTCAACTTAATCAACAAATGATTCTAGCAGCTGGACCGTTGGATGTTAATCCAACAGCCGTGCTCCTTCTTCAACCTCTGTTCTTGCTACTGTCTCCCGTGGGCGGCACCGCGGCTGTGCTGCCGCGCACCCGAACCAGTGAAGTTTCCCACTCCTCTCCATCTGTGACTCCACTGCCCCGTCTTCCCCATCTCCGGGTCATTCCAGTCTGGGTGCGCTCGGCACGGTGTGGTCAACGTGGTCAACAACCGAGAGTCATCAAAAGATGACTGTACGTGTGAGGCTGACCGTGGGGACGCACCACGCCCATGGACGCATGCATGCAACAGAACGTGGCGAGGTCAACGTGGTCAAGGAACGACTTCCATCGGAAGTATACTGTATGTGGAGAGTCTCAGCTGGGTCCACGGCCGCAGCAAGTAAGTGCCTCCTTATTACGCGGAAAATAATGATTCCTCCAACTGACAGCAGGGACCCACTGGACGGGCCACCGTATTTTGCAAAAAAAACGTTTGCCCCCTGACTGCTGGGACCCACCTGACAGGCCACCGTATTTCGCGAAAAAAACGTTCCCCCCGCTGTCAGCTCGGACCCACCGGAAGTGCCTCCTTATTACGCACAAAAAAATGAATACTCCCCCGGCTAGCTGGGACCCACCTTGGTGGGAGGCTGACTTGTGGGCCTACTAAGTTGACGGGGACGAAGGGCTTTGTCAACTTAGTCAATATGAACGATTCTAGCTCCAGTGACCGTACGATGTCCATCCAACAGCCGTAGTGCTTCTTCAACCTCTGGTCTTCTTGCTCCAGCCGCCCAAAGCAGCGCCGGTCGTGCCGCATGCTCCTGCCTCCTGTGGCCGGCTGTGCTGCCGCGGAGGCCTCACCGCCCCCTACTATTCCCACCGCTGGCCAGGCCCTGCGGCGACGGCAGCCTCACACCGCAACCGAACCAGTGAACCCTCGTACTCCTCTCCGTGCGGGCTTCCACTGCCGCGTCTTCCCCGGCTCCGCGTCGTCCCCTTCCTAGGCCTCGCCGTCATCCACCGCCGTGGTGCTCTCCGCGCGGCGTGGTCAACGTGGTCAAGGAACGACTTCCATCGGAAGAGTAATGTACGTGGAGAGGCTGACAGCTGGGTCCACGGCCACAACCCAGTTTTTTTGTGATTTGCCAAGTAAGTCGCTTTGTCAGGCCTATTGGGCTGCAAATCTTTCAAGACGAGGAGAGCTTTCATTCGGCTGGCCAAGAAAATGGCCCATCAGTAATGAGAAATGGGCTGTACATTTTTAAAACACATCAAACCGGCAATTAGTTTCAAATATCTTTTTTTTTTCATTTCAAGATTTTAAATTACATTAATTTTTATGCGTGGAGAATTTGTTGGATTTTATATTGATATACATTTATTTAAAAAATCAGTTTGAATGTGAGTCGAAATTTCGGGATTAAAAACAGTTCAGACCGCACCGAAATATGCAAAATTTCGTATAATTTTTTAACCTAGGCCACAATATGGGCTGTAATGCTAACAAAAGAATATGGGCTCCAAAAAAACCTTAATAATTAGCAAATGGGCTGTAAGTTATTAGAAATAATGGCAGATGGGCTGTATGCTGTTTTCCACAGATTTGAGGCTTTCCTAAAAAAAAGGTTGACGCACAAGCAGTGACTGTTGGATGGCCATCCAACGGCCGTCGTGCTTCTTCAATCTCTGCTCTTCCTGCTCCAGCCGCTCAACCAAGCGCCGGCGGGACTGCCTGCTCCCTCCTCCCCGCGGCCGGCTCTGCTGCCGCGCAGGCCTCACCGCCCCACCGTACTCCCATCGCTGGCCTGGCCATCCCTCTACTCACCCACACCCGCTGTTATTCTCCGGCGACGGTAGACGAACCAGTAAACCCTCGTACAGTCGTACTCCCCTCCGCGTGGCAAACAACTGCCGAGTCTTCCCTTCTTCCGTGTCGTTCCCTTCCTAGGCCTCGCCGTCTTCCACCGCCCTAGTGCTCTCGGCGCGGCTTGGTCAACGTGGTCAACGACCGACATGCATCTGAAGTGGACTGTACGTGGAGAGGCCGACAGCTGGGTCCACGGCCGCACGCAAGGAAATGCCTCCTTATTACGCGCAAAATAATGATTCCTCCACCTGACATCAGGGACCCACCGAAAGGGCCTCTGTATTTCGCGAAAAAACGTTACCGCCGCTGACAGCTCGGACCCACCAGCTATATCTTCGCACGCAAGGAAGTGCCTCCTTATTACACAAAAAAATGAATACTCCCCCTATTAGCTGGGACCCAGTATAGTGGCAGGCTGACTTGTGGGCCTACTAAGTTGACGAGGACGGAGGGCTTTGTCAACTTAGTCAATATGCACGATTCTAGCTCCATTGACCGTACGATGTCCATCCAACGGCCGTAGTGCTTCTTCAACCTCTGGTCTTCTTGCTCCAGCTGCCCAAACCAGCGCCGGTCGTGCCTCGTGCTCCTGCCTCCCGTGGCCGGCTGCGATGCGGCGGAGGCCTCACCGCCCCCTACTACTCTCACCGCTGGCCAGGCCATCCCTCTACTCACCCACACCCCCTGTTATTTTGCGGCGACGGCAACCTCACATCGCAGCGAACCAGTGAACCCTCGTACTCCTCTACGCGTGGGCATCCACTGCCGCGTCTTCCCCGGCTCCGCGTCGTCCCCTTCCTAGGCCTCGCCGTCGTCCACCGCCCTGGTGCTCTCGGCGCGGTGTGGTCAACATGGTCAAGGAACGGCTTCCATCAGACGTGGACTGTACATGGAGAGGCTGACAGCTGGGTCCACGACCGCAGCAAGGAAGTGCCTCCTTATTACGTGCAAAATAATTATTCCTCCACCTGACAGCGGGGACCCACCGGACGGGCCACCGTATTTCGTGAAAAAACATTTGCCCCTGACTGCTGGGACCCACCAACTACATCTTCGCACGCAAGGAAGTGCGCCCGGGCAAAAAAACAATTCGCCCCCCTGACTGCTGGGACCCACCAGCTACATCTTCGCAGGCAAGGAAGTGCCTGACAGTTGGGACCCACCTGGTCAAAGCGTACGTAGCGTTGTCATTCTGGTCGCGAACGTGTACGTACATATATACTGGTGGATGTAGAGGCGCGCACGTGTCGTAGTAGAGGCGCGTACGTGTCGTAGTAGAGGCGCGCATGTAGCATGTACACGTACGTACAATGGCCAGGGTGCAAGAAAGAAAATACGACCACGTATGTGTACATACGGGCGGGGTCTCGAACGCCTACTCGCGCATACATACGGCCAGGGCTCGTGTACATGGCTGGGTCGGGACGGAGAAACAACGTCGTATTCATGTTCATGGGGAGGCAACGGAATGCGTCGTGTTCATGGGGAGGGGTGTGGCGTACCGCAAAACGGAGGAAACGGACCACCTATGGTCGAAACGGGGGTCCTGTGATCGGGAGGAGTGTGGCGTACCGCAAAACGGAGGAAACGGACCTCCTACGGTCGAAACGGGGGTCCTGTTGATCGGGAGGGGTGTGGCGTACCGCAAAATGGAGGAAACGGACCTCCTACGGTCGAAACGGGGGTCCTGTTGAT
>NC_057802.1:265376516-265376777 GCF_018294505.1 Triticum aestivum
TGTGGCGTACCGCAAAACGGACGAAACGGACCTCCTACGGTCGAAACGGGGGTCCTGTTGATCGGGAGGGGTGTGGCGTACCGCAAAACGGATGAAACGGACCTCCTACGGTCGAAACGGGGGTCCTGTTCATCGGGAGGGGTGTGGCGTACCGCAAAACGGGACTCCACGGGATACTGTTCATCTCCACCGTCGACCTCCTCCAGCCTCCACGGGCTCCTGTTCATCCAGCCTCCACCGCGCGCTACTCCACCGGCTACT